>NW_008238448.1:7785510-7827785 GCF_000691975.1 Corvus brachyrhynchos | reverse complement strand
GCCGCTGCCCGTGCCCGGCGCGGAGCCGGGCATCGAGCCCGGTGTCGGGCCCGTTCCTGCACGTACCCATCCTGCAAGCAGTGCTTGGGTGTAGGGCAACGCGTGCTCGCCCTGGTGCCACTTCCCTCTGCATTCGCAAGAATGCTTCAGTTGGTTCTTGTACTGATGCAACCACTTAACTTTTAGGAAGACAAATGTCCCCAAAAAAGGGAAGAATCTGAGCGACGAAGTGATCGCAGGCATTTCTGCTCCTGTGCATTCATTTCTCAAAGGCCAGTGGAGTTAAAAGCATAATAATGGGTGCTTTCATTAATGGGGGTTTTCGTGTGTTTTTGAGTCCCTGTCAGGTGTCAGTGAGAATAAACACTGCGATGTATCAGTAACCTACTGAATATGGACTCTTAGAGGGCTCTCTAAGTAGGGCATGACCCTTACAACAGGACGCTTTGAGCAGAGGCAATATGCCAAGGCCAGTTTGGAAATAACACACTCTATCATATGTTATCATATACAAGGAATAAAAAACTACAATACAGCACTTGAAAAACCCATATAGTTTAAAGCCCTTTGTACAATCGAAAGACCTGGCCCCAGCATATGAAGTAAAAACTCTAAGGAGAGTAGCGATTTTTTTTTACTTGTTTAAGAAGAAACAAAATATATTAGAGAGATTATTCGTTTATCTAGGAGGATAAGGGTACTTCGTGGACTACTAGTGTAGTAGCTTTTGGGCAGAAATCTTGTTACATTAAGCCATAAACACTAATCAATCCAGATGGATTCTAAATGTAGGTAAAATTACAGAATTCAGATCTTAGTAAGATAGTGCAAAATAAGTATAAAATTTGAACTGTTCACATAGTTCTTGAAAAAAAAAAAATGAAGCATTGATGTTGGAAATTCCATGTAAATAAGTTAAAAAATGGCAGCCTGTAAAATCTTTTGAAATTTCAACTACTGCCTGGTGAACTTTTGAATCTGTGTTAAGATCTTTCAAAAATTCTCGTAGCTGAGGACACAAGTGGATAGGCATTAGAAATTTGGCAAAGTCATCTCAGTAGGCATTCCAAAAACAGCAGAGGGAAACCCTGCTTTCAGGTAGTGTAGGCAGAATAATCAATTCTATTTAGCACAGTCCAAATCTACTGGGAAAACAGATTTTAGATTTTGTAAAAGGATGACTGAGAACAAAAGCTTCAATATAACCAGTTAGAATCAGACAAGTAAGATGTTAATTTTGAAGAGAGGAAAGAAAATAGTTAAAGAAATTAACCAAACTACTCCAAACTACTGAATATATATGTGTAGAAAACCAAACAAAAACTGAAGAGATGCAAATCTCTAAAAATCTCTTCAATTTTCAGGAAACTGGCAATAGAAATAATGTAATAAATCATACTGTTGGAACCAGACCAAAGGTTATGCTTTCCCACAGCTAAATAGGGGTTGTCACCAATTATCTAAGATTTGAACATGTCAGGTCACTATCTACTTTTCCTGTTTGGTAGGAAGTAAAGTTTGGGAAAATGGGAAAATGCATCCTACTATACAAATGTTGTAATTACATCTCTGTGTGCCTACTGCTGGTAGTGAATCTACACTACGAGAAGACCTAAGACAACATCTGGGACTTTTGCCCTCCGGTGTTGCTGCAGTCTTCTCCTTCACGCACTTATAAAACTGTTTTGAGGATACAAATATCAAGGAACTCCTGGCAGCACATCCCAGGCAGGAAACAAGTTGACTATATTAAGAATAGGTGTAAGAAATTATTCCCATTCTTCACAGGTTTCAAGGGAATCCACTTGCTCTGTCTGTATATGGGGTAAGCCCTCATGCTCATCAAGTATTCGAGAGATTACATGAAGTTATTTTTGGTTATGGTTTTCAGAAGGTAGATTATCCTGGTGATTTTGTATATCTGAATGACACTTTTTCAAAAGTGCTGATATCTACAAGGGTCAAAATTGCCTTAGACAGATATGAAATTGCCTTTCTTCTGATTTGGTTCAGGCTTGGTAGGTTGTGTTTGCAGGGTGTTCTTGTGATTAACCCATTATAATACAAATGGATGTTCTAGCCAAGGTGAGATTTGTAAAATGTGAAGTGAAAGCATCATGGGCAGAGTAAAAGCAGGCACTGATTGATTTAGTTTTCTAAAATAGGGGTCTCCTTTTAAAAGTTTGGAAGATGCTGAATTAAAGAATTCAACCCAGTGATTTCCTGAGAAGGACAAACCTCCGTTCCAGATACCTGCTCAATCAAGATTCAAGGCCCAGCCATGTCAGTATCAGGACTGCTAGGGCACATGCATTATGCACATCACACAAACATTTGGATTGTATCTGATGCACTTCCATAAAGCCTGCAGCTTATTTCACCACAGCACAAAATCATATTCCCATTTGGGGACCCTCATGCACTAGGTATATGCTGTACACAGTTAAGTGGTATTTTATTTTAACATTCTTCCTGATTTGAGATGCTGACTTCATCTGGCAATTTTTGGTGAGATTCACGAAAGCAAGAAGTAGCATAGGATCCTTTTATGTTGTGTGAAAGAGCAGTTGCTGAGACAGTAGGTTTGGGAAAATTGCTAGCTGGCCAAGAACATCTACATTCAGCTTAATATGGTTTGTGTTAATACACAAGCACTATAAAACAAAGGAAGTATTTTAATAAGTTGCATTTTTTACTTTGGAGCCTGCTTTTACAGTTCGTTACTGAAATCCTGAATAAAAAAGCTGCCTTATATGGTATTTCTGGATTTCACTTACTGAAGATGGAGTTACTTTACTGACATTGGACTGAATTGCAGGTATTTTCTCGTTATGGTCTGAGACGTGACATTTGGAATTTTCATAATAATACTTCTCAGATGCAGAAACACCCTCTTAAGTTCATTTCAGCAAGATTCATTATTTCTATTATTTCTACTATACCACTCTACACTGTTCTACTATACCATTATAGGAATTTTTCAGTACTGGTATTGACAAGCTATGATGAAACACCCCTCAATATGTCCATGGTGTTCTGTAATGCAGTAGCACGTGTACATCTGCAATCAGTGGAAATCAGTTCATTTTCACATGCTTGTAGTCCAAAGCTCCTGGGAATGCCTTTGTCCTTGATATTTCTTTGGCAGGTTTTGTTTGGGCGGAAAAATCTGAAGAGCGGAAATGTATCTATGTCTGAATCCACCCCTTTTCACACCCTTGGGAGGCTACTGCATGTATTCTCTTGATTATTTCCCACTACGTGCTGCTATGTGTGCAACAAATGCATTTGCTGTAGTGGCACAAAAATTTGTCATTTCATGCTCAAAAAATGAGAAGCAAGTTTAGCACAGATCTTCAAAGGCCATCTTCTAATGGGGTTGCAAAGCCATGTGCTCATTTCCATTTTTATTAGGAAACCACTGGCTTGACTTTGCTTTCAGCATCAAAAATCTGCTGAAGCAGATGAGACACACAACTTTATAAGGTTGTTTACTTCGTTTCAGATTCTTTCACAGTTTATTATTTCTTTGACTGGCTTTCCAGCTTCATGTTCCACCCTAACTGCATATTTAACATTCAGATCCTACTGCTTGTGCTCAGGAGAGTATGTATCTTTAAACTGTTGCATCTCAACGTAGCAAAGGTTCCAGAATCATTGATTATCTTTCCTCTTTTATTTGTGTTTCAGTATCGGAGCAATGCTCAGTAACATAAGACAGTGACTTTTACTCTCCCTCCATGCTCTGCAAAAAAGGACTGCTAATGAACACATGCAAATGAGATTGGAAAATTTAAAAAAAAAAACAAAAAACAAACAAAACCAACAAACCTTAATCTGATTATTTTCTTCCTATGCAGTTGTGAGCAGTCACACCATCAGAGGTGGTTTTAGAAGTCTCAAAAGACTGTTGTGGCACACACCTTGCAGACTTTAGAAGCAGAAAAGCAAGTCCTAGCTCTCATTTCAGAGAGTGAAATTTGGTTCCTGCCAAGCTCACTTATAAACTGGAGTAGAGCTTTGAAAGCAACTCAGTACCTTGTACACTCTATGGCAAACAGCCACAAAAGTCATTGCTGTTGCAGGAAGCAAATCTCCCACTGCTTTTGCAGAACAATGAGCAGGCATTAAAAAAATGGTAGCAGCTAGAGTGGTGTGCTAGGCTGTAGGATGGGTGGGGTTTGCAAAAGCGTCCTCTTGCCAGGATTCAAGAGCAATTCCCTTAATTCTGGTGGCTTTAAGTTGGAAATACTGATTTTGCCCGCTGTACTATTAATTGCAGCTGTTTCTGAAAAGATTGCAAAAGAAAATGATGGGAGAAATAAACTGGGTTTGGGGGAGGTCTGAATTCTGCCTTCACAAGATTTCCCAGGAAGAAGTAGCTCTGTCCCAAGGGTTCAATTATATGTGCGCTTCACTGTTCTGTCAGATTCTGTGACTCCCTTTGCTCTGCTTTTGCACAGTAGTTCAGAGAGAAAGAAAGCATTAGCTCCACACTAATTACACTTCCTCTGACACCAGCAATGTAAATTTTTTCCAACATCTCCCTGAAATTATATCAGGTCATGCCTGAATGAAATAAAATTAGTTGAATTCTTTTGGTATAGCTTTCACTTTAGCTATGTCACTGTTAAGATTCAAAGGACCCAGTTTTTATTTCAAGGGCCACTTACACTTCTTTGGCAAAGAAACTGCAGCGTGATAAAAATGTATCTTCCATCACAAAGCGTAAGTGTGAACAGAAATCAGCCATGCAGAATCATCATGAACTATTAAAATAAAATTTCACATGTAACAAAACTGTTTCTGGACATAGTACTAAGGAATTTTTATATAAGTAGCATTGCATAGTCTCTGAAAATTCCCACATTATACTACAGAAGGCATCAACTTAAAAACAACTCTATTATTTTCTTTCCAGTATTGCATCAGTGAAATTGCCTTCCTTCTGTTTATCTCCACAATTCCTTTTTTTCAATTTAAGTAAAAAGATTAGTTAAAAAGTGAAAAGGCTATTTTAGATCTAAGTAAAAAGATAAATTAAAATAACTGTCCCTTATTAAATACATGTTTATTCAGCAAAAAAAAAATTAAACAGATGAACAGCTTCAGTGAGACCTAAATACTTAAATTACGCTTAAAGCTAAGTGGAATTATGGGGGCTTTTGTCAAACAGGTCTGAACACAAGTACATTTTAAAGCACTTTCTTCAATCATTGTCTTAAATATGTGACTAAATCTTATTTACTTCACTGAGACTCAAGCAAGTGTACAAGACTCAATTAATAATCACCTTATCAGAATTCTTCCCTGAAGGTTGACACCACTAAGGAAGGTATCAAGAACTGCCATGATGAACAGCCTATGTAATGACAGATTCATACAGAATTTGGCTTTGAGCATGGCCATCATCCAGTCCAGCAACAGTTGTCTTCTAGGGACAAAAGGAAATTCCCTCCTAAGCATGCCCTCCATTCAGTAGATTCGAGAAAGAAATGCTTTTTATTGACAAGCCTATTTAACAGGGATGGAGAGATTCATGCTGACCTCAATCATTACTGGTTTAATAACATAAGCCTACTGAATGGTCAGTTTTCAAATACTGCCACATTGTTATATCAAGGAGCACCCACATGGCACTGCTAGTAACATCTGGGTATTTATCTCAACAGAATAGAATTTTCTAACCAATATTGGAAACATCAGTCTCCAAGATTCACATAGTTCTTGTTTCCTTGAAACACTGCAGTCTAAAGTGTTCCAAATACATGTGCTTGTATGTGTGTATATATATATGGTGTGTGGAAGACGTGTTTATATATAATACACTTTCTGGTTCCATTTTTGTGCCACAGAACTATTTCTAAGCATCCTCAATGGATATAGAGAACTCACGAAGGATTCAATGTTTCAAGTTTTGTTCAAATGCTCCTTACAGGAAATCTGAATTGAAAAATGGTTTTAAAATGTTCTTAATTCTACATTCTTATAGGGACTTTTCTCAAGACTTTGATGGTACATATATGAGTTTATACCAAATACTAGTAGGACAAAATGGTATATTGAGCTTCAGAACATACCAGTCAAGATCAAAAAATGAAAGAAATAGCACCTTAGTCTAATGTAATTGTTCCCTGTAAATATTAAGATTAAAAATCTGATTTAGTGGCAAGTGGTTTGAAGAGACTTTAATGGCTTGATATGCCAGACCCCAAGAGCTGAAGAGGTTAGAATAATAACTAATAATACTTGATACTACTGGGAGTAGTAGTATGTGTGTAAGCTGTGCAGTTCTCCAGCCTGCAGCTGGGATCAAACTAGAGCACAGAGGAATTTCTGGGCAGATGGATCTGCTAGTCAGCGAGGCGGAATCCTGAACTCAGAACTCTTAGCTAACTCTATTCTGCCAGCTCCAGAGGCAAAGCCTTTAGAATTCTCCACTCATATTCCATTATCCACAACAGAAAAGCTTGTTCTGTAGTAGTATTAATCTTTGTAAATGTGTTCATATGTGAATCTTTGTAGATGTGTTTGAAAGCATTTCTGTTCACCTGAAGATTCCCCTGGCAACTTTAGAGTGAGCATGCGATGGGCATTTCCATAACACATCTCACCCACGTTTCATCCTCAAATAAGGATCAGAGCTTTAAGCTGGTGTGCTTCCATTTCATACAGTCTGACTGGAATTTCATTTCTAAGCAAACATTCCAAAGCATATTTTATTACAGTTCTGTTAAAACATTTCAAATTTAAATGACAACAAAAAGAAAACATTTATTGCTGTAATACATAATAAGTGGATATTATTATTTTTAAGTATTTTAAAAACCCTTAGAACTAAAATAGTTTGATGATTACAGAGATATTAGTATGTGATTATACAGTGTTTTAATCTATATTCATTTTATACACAACGTTCATGAAACAGTAAGCAGCAACTCTGCTATGCATGTGTATCAGCTACAATCAGCAGCCTGATCCAGAAAATGCTGAGCACCCTCATATTTTGACCAGTCAATGTGAGAAGATGGTCAGCAGCTTCTAGGATGGGGCCCAAATGATGCACTGGAAGGAGTATGTGATGGCAATGACAATATTTTAATGGACATTTTCTTATGGAATCTCTAAGAAAATTTTTATAGTCATTGATAAGCACCAGCTCACAACACTGCATCACTTGCACATTACATTTCCTGACAAACTGCATATACAATACCTCTAGAATTCTCAGTATAGAGAGAACTGTAGCACTTACAAATTACCACAGGGAAAATACAGTTTATAGTAGCATTTCCAACAGTGACATTGCAACATTACTTTAGCGACTATGTTCCTTATGCAAAGGAAAAATAAAAAGTAGTCAGTGACATACTTCCTGAAATTTTAATACTGGCTTTCAGGTGTTAACAATCTAAAGTGCTTTCATGTTTCATACAGTTTTAAAAATTTTCAATTTATACAAAAAAAAATTCCAAATATTTATAAATTTATTCTATACATTTGTGAATGAACAATTTAGTCTATTCCTGTTTCCTCACCGAAAAAATTTGCATTGCCATCTCCCAAATCTCGCTTTTGAAACCAAGTCTGTGAGTTTGTTCCTTGAATATAAGCATCCAGAAAATAGCAAATTCCAGGGATATCACTGGGAAAATTTGGTGGAAGCTCCTCTCTTGAGCGTGGTGTGAACACAAAACCTGGGTATTCCTTTAACAACCTAGAACAAAAATGAATCACCTTGATTAAAAATGAATCAGTCACTAATAAGTGCAGATATTCAATTCTTCATGAATGCCAGGGAGACTCCAATTCAATTTTTATAGTTATTTACTGAAAATATAAAAAATAATGTTTACTTGGTAACCTTGATAACCTATAAACTTATGCATCAGTGCAAATAGCAGTATCGCCTCTTTTTTTGTCTTGTCAATGTTTTGCAAGTAGGTGCTATGTTTGTTGTAAATATTTTCAAAAATTATTTAGTGCTGAAAGCTAGCTCATATCTGCACATCAAATGCACCATAATTAATGCTTCAAAGAATGGAATACTGTCAACCTTATTAATTAAACTATTCAGACCCTCTTACCAATTCTAATATTACTTCCTTTTTCACAGATTGAAACAGAGAGTGCTAATTTGTAGGGATAAATATTGATAACTTGTATCTAAGCTTTCAAACAATTACTGCAATATACAGGAGTTGTGCAAGGTACCATAATGTTATCAGTGTGTCTTTAGAATTGGTGAATGAATCAAAACTTAAAAAACACCAAAAAGGAGGTTAACACCTCATTCACTCAGAAAAAAAAAGAAACTCCACAACACCAACAGTTGATCTGTTAATCAAATTGCCTATTTTCTAGGGGTATCATTCAAAATGATTTTCCATATGAATGGAATGGAAAAACAGTCAGTGTTGGCCAGCACTGCTTATGTTGACATACATAAGCACTGGCAATGCTAATGCTCTCTTTGTGTTTTCAGAGTGCATGATCAAAAGGGTTACTTTCTGTGTGCTCTAATACCTGTGCTACTTTTTCTAAATCACCTATCCAAGATCATCTAAAGCTTGGCACCCAGTATGTCACATAACACATGCTGCAGGGGATGTCAGGATCCTGTGCCAAATGCTCTGCCTGATGTTGAATGCAGAACCTTGCCACAAGGCATTATAAGATACTACAAGCTGAGTAGGAACAACAGACTACAGTCCAGGCTACAGTGAAGGTAGCAGAGCTTCCTTAAAAGATAAAAAAAATTTATAATTTTGCTTATTTTACCCAGCCAGCCATATCACTTCCTTCTAGTAGATTCACTCTTTACAGTACATTCTTATAGAATTTTTGGAAGAAACAATAATGTCTGTCAGCTGAGTGACATAAAATTCAGACCTGGACCTGGAGTTCAGATGTCGACTGTTGTTACCATCACATTCAAACAGTTTCCTATTGTCTTGCCTGGCATCTACAAGACACGATTACTTGGCCATTACTTGCAACATGATTTGCAAGGTGATTTTGAAGTACAATTAAACAGACAATATAAAGAGAGTGTTAGGTTTGAAGGACAAAGGAAAGATGCTGTATTTCCCATGGAAGGGCCTGCTAGCTGTCTGCATAATCACAGACTACATGTTACTAAAAATACCTGATCTGAGTTCCATACTAACAGATCTAAACTGAACTGAAAGACCTGTATAAACTAAACACTGGTGTTTCTGATTCATTGCAATCTATTCAGTCATCCTTCCTAACCAAAGGAGAATGAAGATGTGTAGGGTGATGTTTAACCATTCTCCAGTGAGGTTGTTGTTTTCAAGGGCACCTACAGCCAGTTTGGCATGCAGTTCACCGTGAAAGCTTGAAGAAGAGCAAGCTATATGAGAGAAGAAGGAAGAAAAAGCAAGATATATACAGCTGTGGTGTAAGAGGCAAAGTTGGCCCAGATGGTCAATGTCTGAAAAACAAGAATCAGTTGTTCTGTTTCACCTTTTTTCTTGCTGCTGCTGGTTGAAGTCTGACTATTAATAACTGTGGCGCATTCATGAGGAGTCAGATAAAAAGAAAAAATGGAAAATATGTAGCAGTACTTCAAGGAAAAACAAAAAACAACGGGAAGATAATAGACTACTACAGTAACTACTGCAGGTGGACATTTTACATATATTGAGCACTGTACCTGTAAGTTGTTGGGCTGACATTTATTTTTCTAGGTATACTGCAAGACTCAAACTTATTGGCAAGGGTTACATTATTTCCAAAAAGGCAATAACGAGGCATTTTAACCCCAACAACTCCAGCAAAGACGGATCCAGAATGAAGGCCAATACGCATCTTTAAACAAAAGAAAGAAAACAGCATTAATAGGTAAAATAGAATTATTAAAGTCAATCTTATAAATTATTCTTCAATTTAAAAAAAAAAAGAAAGCAAGCAAGCTACTAAAATAAACGGAGCTAGCAGAGCCTCCTTAAAATATCTGTACCCTGGTCATTACTGCTCATGGAGAGGGAACTAGCTGAAGTTTATCTTGCATTGCATTTTTAGTAAGTAATCCTACCATATCAAAATATGACTGTGAACTGCTGTGAACTTAGCTCATACTCAGATTTTTGACTCTTACTTAGCTGATGCTGCTTTCTGTGGTTCTTTCTGGTGTTTTTTTTTTTTTGAGGTGTGCTCTTTCTCTCATGTGTATTACACAAGTGTAGAGATGTTTTCTTCAGAATAGCATTCTGACACAATAATGGCATGATGTCAGAAAGCTTGTACGTCTACTGTGCCTGCTACTCTTTACACATCCAGAGAGTATCATACCATTATGAAGAAGTTACAATTTCTAACTTTGAGTGTAAAAGCAGAAAAATCTGCAACAAGACCAAAATTCACCAACACAGTAAAGATGGCTGAAATATATTCATGGAAATATAAGTCTTATTCAAAGTATGCCATTTGTGGTCACACCTTTTTTTTCTTTGACAATTGATATGTAAAATGGCAGTAGAATGTGAGACAAATTTATTGCTTTGATTAGCAATAATAATAATAGCCAATGATTTCATGAAGCATTTAATTAAAAGAGATGCATGCTTTCATTAAAAATAGTTTCCTTCTAAGAAGCCTCTGTTAGGTACACAATACAACTTTTTTCTCCTTATTTTAAAATTAATTTTAAAAAGGAGGTAGTAGCATTTGCATGTAAATGATAAACTTGTTATAATATTGTCAGGATGTTTCCAGATTTTTTAAGTGTAACTTAATTTGATACTGCAAAATACAAAAAGAAAAACATTTATTTATAATACAATACTGCTGTTCTCTGTGATAAATGTGGAGCATATAATCCTCTTAATAACCATTTTCTTTTTCTTGGAATACAGATATTCCTTTATCTAAAATTAAAAAAAAAAAAGCATTAAGCTTTCTGGAGGAACAAATGAACAGATAAATGTTAAAAATGAGCAAATGAAAGACATAATGAATTGAGACACCTCTATTAAAAATACCAGTACGCCATTCCAGGCCATTTGAACTTAGCTGAAAGTCCACATCATTTTTCATGCATACAGGCCTTTCTTTTTCCTTCTCAGTGAGAGATAATCCTACATGAAAATTTCAGTACATGTGTAAATTCCCATTGAAAGGAAGCCATAAATATAATTACCACTGAATTTAACAGTTGCTTTGACAGCATTAACACCATTATCTTATGGTGGTTCAGTATCTGACTGTAAAACAAGAACAGCAATGGAATCCTTTAAAGATGCGTCAATTACTACAATCAGAACGTCTTTGGGCATTCATATTCATAGCTTCTGCGTCAAAAGACTTGGAAGATTTGGAAAGAGGATTAGTCATTTCCTTAGAAAAGAGAATATTCCATGACACCGTCAGATTTATTGCTACTGAGACAAAAACTGCAGCGTGTCAGATTGCACCTATTGACTTCACTGCATTTGTCTTTTGGGTTGATTTTCAGATCTCTGTTTCATCTTTACCGCTCCGCAAAACTCTCATCCACAGAACTAAAAAGGTCAGCTTCTCCAGCCACCGTCACTTGATTCCCCAAATTAATGGGGAGTCTGAGTTAACGCAATGATGTGAAATTTCTTTGAGACAAAATCCCAGAAAGCAATTAAACAAACAAAAATGCTCACTTTAACCAAATAAAATACAATAAAATATATGACCTTGATAGGCTCTCCATGGGGAGACACCACCTCGTCTGACAGTTCCATCATCTTAAGGGCCATCAGTGCTATCTGAACAGCATGTGTTTCACTTTCTTTGTGTAAGCCTCCAGCAACACAGTAGGCATCTCCAATAGTCTCAACCTAAAACAGGCATATATATTTCTTACTGTTAAACTGTTTGAAAAACATAAAAGAACAGCCAATATATCTTCAGTACTAGTTGTAGCTACATACAATTCTCGACCAAGTCTTATTTTTCCTGCAAAATTATTTAAGAACTGGACAAATCTTGCAGTATCATGCAAAAGGAAAAATTGCACAATTTATATTTATTGCTGGGCATAATTCTAAAATACTTTTCCTTTTTCACTTACTGTCAGGCACCCATAGCTACATTAAACGCCTATTTACTCCAGAGTCACAGCACTGTCATTGAACTTAATTTTTAAAATTAACTTTTAAGTTTTGACAGGTTTCTCTCTTGGCTGAATGAAAAATTGTTCATGCTGATTTTTGTTTTTTGATTTTTCTTTCATTTAAAAAAGGTTTATGGCAAAATAATTTTTTGACCTCTATTATCTGCTGTCTCATTTAGTCTTAATTTCCTTCCCTGCCCCAGAATCCCATAGAAAAGCAATGAACTGTGTACCTTGTAGACATCTAGTTCTCCACATTGGTAATCAAAGCGAGTATAAAGCTCATTAAGCATGGTGATAACCTGCATAGGTGAGCATTGGGAACAGATGGCAGTGAACCCAACAATGTCAGAAAAAAGCATTGTGACATTATTAAATTTCTTGGCTTGTACAACTTGTCCCTGCCACAGCTGCTGAGCAACCTCTCCAGGAAAAATTGAAAACAGAAGATCTACAGTCTTCTTCTTCTCTTCTTCAAGTGCTTGATGAGCCTGCTCAAGGGTTGCTTTTAGCTTTCCTAACCTCTTCTTCAGTCCATCCTGGGCTCTAGCCTGCTCTCCTATCAGAACAACATCTCTTAAAGCATTGTGAATGGGAATATCAGAGAGGTACAATCCACGTCCTGTAAAATCTTCTAGTCTATCCACACAGGGAGATCCCAAGAATAGAATGGCACTGGATTCAAAAATATAGATCATTTGGCCTTTAAGGTCCATTACCTGAAACAGTTAGAGAAACAAGAATTCATGCAAAACACGCATGGTGATGATTTAAAAGCAAGAAGTTTTAGAGAAAATACATTTTGCTAAAATGTAAGAAAATCAAGACTGGTTCATAGTCCTTACATTTTCATTTAGTTGCTTAGAGAAAGCATGGGGTGCTGAATCACAGAGCCACCAAATAAGTTCATTTTTATTCAGCCCTCTGGTACAAAAGGACCCCCAACTTAAGGATGAACACCTAGCTGTGTTTGAGTATCAGTTTATCTTAGGGAGAAAAGAAAACCAAAAAAGAATAATTCTGTGCATTTTCAGCAATTGATAAAATGTGTGACTACAGTGGCCTATGATTTTCTACTAATAACTAGTTCATGCATCACTTTCTCCACAAGATAAAGTGGGAAAATCTGCTTAAGTTTTATCATAGGGTGTTCAGTACTCACTGCAATTTAAAATTAAAGGCATAAATGTCAGAAATATCCAATTTTAATGGCCTAACAAGGAAAATATTTTGTGTGAAGTGTTTTTATATCCCTTCTGTAGTCAGTTGTGTAATGTGTAAGGTGCTGCAGAGCTTAGCTTAACATGGCTTTGAAAGACCACTCTTTTAATAAAATCTGTTCCCTACTAACAGACGTTTGCATACGCAAGTATATGTAAAATCAAAGCCAAGTCTACTACCCCTTATAATCATTCTAGTGCAGAAATGGATCTGCAATGAAGTAGCTACAGTTTTTAATAGTAGCTACATTAGTAACTGGGTAAAAGAGACCATTCTTCATTTAAGTTTTTGGAGAGTTGAGTCTGAACTGGTAACTCATCCTAGAGTGCCTCAGGTGTATATAAGCTGGAATTCAGCTGGGACCAGGAACGAATAAAAACAGTCACTGAATACTCAATGTTTTTTACTGTCCCAGGTCATTTGTCACACACCCAGCTTCAGCAAAGATAGTTGTAATCCCATCAGCTGAAACTAAGTGGAACCTTTGGTGATTGTATCCCATGAAAACATCACAGTATCAAAGATACCAACATAGCAAAGGCTGAATGATCACAGAAAACACCAATTTCTTTCCCTCAAATCCTATAGCTGTTTCCAAATTACTCAGGGGTGTTTTGTTAAAGCTTTACCTGCCACTGTCCCTGTGCTGGAGATGCCCTTATTCTCAGCAGCATGGCATATCACTGGCTTTATCTCAGTATTTCAAATTATTAAAATACAATCAAATTTTCAGTCAGATTTTACTTGTGTAAAAGTCCTAAAGCAAAATTTTGACTGAACATAGGCTTCAGAATCTGAATTACATTTGAGTACCCTGATTAAATCATTATTATACAGTTGTATCAGATGTTCAGAGGTAGAAAATGCAAAATGCACCATGTTTTGTGGCTATTTTAACTCCATCTGAAGAAAACAAATTCCTCATAGAAGTAATGGTGATAAAAAGTCTCTTACCATGGACGGTTTCATATCAGTATTATCCCATCTTCTAACTCGTACAGTAAACTGCATATTTAGCATTGTCATTATTGCACTAAAAGTGCAGCTTACTTTGGGGGTAAGAATTTCGAAATACTCTTCAAAATTGGGCTTAGCTTGAAATTCTCTCCTGGTCAAAAGTCTTCTTATCCCATTTCCAATTTGAAGAACAGACATATCCTTGTCAAACATAAAATGAAATGGGAAAGTCTTACAGAACATAGAGGCAGGAATCACAAGTGAAGACTGTGGTTTACATGGAGATAAGGACGGTTTTGCACTTTTGACTTGTATAGAATACAGCAAATAAGGCTGATTAGCAAACTCAGTGCAGTCGTTATGGAAACAAGGAGGCATGAGCATCACTTCCACCTCAGTTTCATACAAAATATGAGCTGCTGCTTTAATGATACCAGGTAGAATAAGACTTGTGATTTTCTTAGGAAAGAAATAATAAACATTTAAGAAGTCCTGATCTTTCTCCAGGCATAATATGGAGGCATCTTCAAGTCTGTCCTTTTTTCCTGCTTCTTGGCTGTGGCCACTCTGCTTCAGCAGAGTAGTGAAACTATTCAAGAAGTCCTTAAGGGTCCCTCCAATAACCCCTAATATGTGTTCATCCTCTTCATAGCATATTTTGAATAGCTCTTCACCAAGAGATTCCCGTAGAGATTCCACGGGAACACCTGCATGGAACCACATTTTAGTCAGAACTGCACTCATGATCCAGAATCACAGGCCATTTTTACATCCACATTTTTTTCATCCTAGGCCAAAGCAAACTATCAATATCCTTCCCTGATCCAGCATTGACACCCAAGGGCACTCTCATTTAGGAATCCTGGAATCAAGGCCTGGAAATGGGGGGACAATTTGTTGTAGTTTAGAAAGATCCACAATTCGGTGTTCTTTGTAGAGATGTAGACAAAACAAATGCAAGTTTTGGCACAAGATTTAACTCAACTCCCTTAGACTGATATAAAGGAGTAAAATAAGAATTTTAAAAATTAACATAAGAATAAAATAGGATCTGTAGATATAAGTACTATGCCTGATCCAGTACATTGAATGATGCTAGGAATATTCTGGAGCACTGGGGCCAATTGGCACCGAATGGCTTACAACTTCCCTAGTAAATTTGTTTTAACTGGATAGCTTCATGCAAACCAACTGTTGGGAATGTTCCAATTCCCCAGCTGTTACTGGGAATCCTTTGAAAAAGTATTGTCTCTCACAGCCCAACTATGTGCTTGGACCAGTTTAACAGTTTAAGAGTACAGAAGACCATATTTCAGTTGCAGGAAAGGCTAATTTACTATAACAGATGTTACATATTACAAATTACAGAGTTCTCTTCTGACACACAACAGTCCTTCAGAATATGAAGTAACATATTAGTAACAAGACTAATTTATATAAAATATATTACTTTTTTTTATACATAGCATATATAATCTATTTATTTATTTATATATATTATTAAACAAGCTTACATTACCTGCTGCATTAGCGTGATCACTGATTATTTTTTCAAAATCTTCTCTATCAGCAGTTTTTCTGCAAAGATTATACAAATATAAATAAAACCCCTAAGTAATTACGATAAAAGTGGTAAAAATAGTAAGTACAGAAGTTACCTACCTTGTCTTTAAAGTGTATAGACCCAGTTCTGCTGATCAAATAGGAAGTTTTTAATTAATTCAAAAGGGGGTCTTGGTAGGATCTTAGACTATCCTCTGCATTTCTGGTAAATTAAAGCTTTGGTGGTCTGAGCTCAAATTATGGATTTAGGCCAAATGCTATTGCATATATATTGCATGTAACAGTCCTGTTTTTTGTTTGGTTTGTGTTTTTTTCTTGAAGCCAAAACCATATTTCCTAACATATTGTATAATATAATTGGGATTTATATTCAAGCATTTTTTGGAATTACATTGCATTTAATTTAAAAGAGGTGCGAACATATTTCTGCTTTGAGAGGAAATACCAATAATGACTATTAACTTCAAAATTACTTTTTCATTGATAGTAACACAGATATTTAACACAAACCTGCAGCCCTGAGTTCTCTGAGGACAATAAATGTCAACCTGAATGTTTGACTCACAGTTATGAGAATGACATATAGCTTAGATTATTAGATTTATTGCTTCATATAAGCAATAAACTCCTAATACATGCTGTCTGAATTTCATCACTTGGAATACCATAGGTATATTTATATGCAAAACCAATACAGACATTTAGATTTGTTTTACATTTGTATTATTGCCTCATTCAGAATATCACAGTAATTTTTTCTTTTCAAGTAATACTCCAGGGAAGGAACACATAATTAAAGAATGGGAAAACACTCATAGCAATAAGCCAGTCAGCAACTGCAAAGCACATCTGACCCGCTATCTTTGGTTCAGTCAATGCATGTAAAGTGCTTTAAAAATATCAAGTATAATTTAAAAGATACACTGCAATTATCTATTCTTACCATGGTGAGCAACAGTGTAGTTTCCAACTTGATTATTTTTCTTCACTTAAGAAAGCAGATTTAAATGGATGGGCTTATTTTTTCAGATGCATTCAATAAAGTGAATCCTCAGTGTATCATGAGATGCTAAGAAATTCTCACTCCCCACAAGGCTCAAATGATTAATATTGGAATAGTACTAAGAAGTGCTGAAAATTGAGCTGAGTTCCTCAGAAACAGAAACCAGAAGCCAAGTAAGCTCGGGAAAACATCCATGTCAGCATCTATAGTGTATGAGTGTTCACTCATACAGTGTATCAGAAACCAAATTCTTTTGTTTAATACTGATCGTATTTAAAACTCTTTTTCTGGGATCTTAGAAACAATGGGCTAGATCCATATACAACCATATCTATCGTTCCATCTATGCCAAGCAGTCTCTGAGTTCCTCCAAAGTTCTTGCCTGTTTCCCTGTACAGTTTGCCCATTAAGACAACTTTGTGAGTGATATAAATATTTGTGAATATTTTAAAATAAGCGAAATCATTACTAGCTTACATTACATGAAATGTTACACACTAATTTGACAAGATAACTGAAAACAAATTCCAGAAGTCTTGATTCCCGGTCACCACCCCATTCCTAGTCCTTATGAACTATCTGAAAAACATTTTTGCAGTGAAGTTAGTTACAAACCCATTACACTTACATACCTGGTTTCTTTTATTCTGTGTTTTGCTAGTGTTCTCTGCAGTGCAAGATTTAGCCTTTCAAACTGGGGAAAAAAATACGTATGTCATATGTATCTATGTCACTGGTGAAAATTTAATCATGAGATAACATTTTTATACAAATAATTACTTTTCCATCCTTGGGACTAATGGCTTTTTTCAAGACACTATTGTTGTTAGAAACAGTATGTCACTTCTGTGGTTACAGGGTTTACTTTATGTTCATCTCTTCAGCTTCAGTCCTTCTACAATTAAGCCCCTCAGCTCATGTGCACCAGCAGTTGTGTATTTTAAATACAGTGATATTCTTTACTTCCAAGTTTTCAGATGGCAATAAAGACAGTGCTGCTAAGAAATAAGTATAACACACCTTTCTATTATTACACATCTTCCCCCCAGAAAACACGCAGTACTATGAATACAAAATGCAGAAAAAAAGTCTTTTCAGTTTAAGATAGATACTCCTAACAGAAAAAGCCGCTTATATTCTGCATTATGCCCAAAGCAAAACAGTTAAAAGTAAATCTTACAGCAAATAGCTTTTCTTGGAATATGAATAGTTGGACTTTTTCAGGGCAATTTCCCCATTTTCAGGGCAATTTTCTATAGTGTCAAGACAGAAATTGAAAAAGGTGACAGTTTCAAATGCAGCTATAAAAGATCAGTGTAACATTCTATGCCTCAGATTACCTGCTTTTATGTTTTCAAGACTATAGCATTTCAAGACAATGTTAGAACCATTCTTCTAAAGAAAAAGAATAATTTTGGCTGTGTATGCCACAACCCCAAATATCCTCCAGATGAAAATCTAGTCACTGTAGATATCCTTTGTAAAAGGATTATCTAATAAACGACATTTTAGAGCATAATGAGTATTTGCCTTAAATTACTTCAATCCCATGATTCCATATCCCTTCTGCAGCTCCTAACTAGAACAGATGGAACATTTTCTAAATATGCATATTTCAAATTTTTAGGGCCAGTAAAGCTGTCATATGTATGTAGTCTCTGATATTCAAAACCCAAACTTCCCACACAGACAGGGTCATAGAATAGTACTATACTGGCATGATAGAATTTGGCCATGAGGCTTCCTGTGGCCTGGCTTTTCTTTGGTTCTCGTTCCCTGAAGAAACAAGCAGCTTTTACTGCATCTTTTACTTTTTGTATTTTCAGGAGGAAAGTTTGCACAACTAAAGAAAAAATCATGTGAAAGCAAGGCAGTGTATTCTGGAAATGTTTTCCATGCAAAAATCTAAAGTGAATTAGATATGTATAGGTATATATCTATCTATGTATATACAATATACCATACCATGTATATGAATACAACATAAATTACATCTGTGTAGAAACTGATACAGCAAGTGGAATGCCATTCAATTCATTACTTATATATGAGCAATGTTCTCTATATTTCTGTAAAGAAAGAAGAAAATAAAACAACAACAGGCACTACATTATATCTCAAATTTAATCAAAAAGTTGTGTGGATGCACTGTCCTGGATTTCCATGCATAGCTCGCTGTTTCCATGAGAAGTTCATGAATCAATAGGGGTCATGATGCAGCCCTGTTTTGGAGCTTCCAGTAGGAAGGAAGATGATGTTACTCAATGGTGTTTAAGTAAGGTACTGTAAAGTATCTAAGCAATGAAAAATGTTTCTAAACAAGCAAAACCCTTTTATGGAAAACTAGGATTAGGAAGATGCTTATGGCTTTACCCCAAACGATCATGAGAACATGGACAAAGTTCTAATAAATATGAGTAGAATAATTGTAAATAGCAGCAACAATAACTTTGAACTTAAATGGTTCCTAGGGTACATGGTCATAATATCATCACGTTGCCAAGCTTTTGTCCCAACTGATGAACTAGCCTATCATGATTATGTAATAGGTAACTGCATACATTTATACCACTCTTTAAAGAGAAAAAAAAATACCCGTTATTAAAAATCCCACCAACAACTATATACTAGAAAAGGAATACAGCAATCATGACACCCTGGAAAGGGTGCTTTGCCAGTTCAATTTTGGCTTTGAAGTCTTACTCTTTATAAATTCAAAGATCAGTTTAAAGGGATGAATTCCATCTGTGTAAGTGCAGCAGATGTAAAAAGGGGTTTTCCAAAACTTAGTTACCTAGAGGTTTAGTAAATGGGTAATAGATGAAGAGCTGCATAACCATTATCTGCAAATAGATTTAACAAAACTCCAGCCCTTTAAGTAAGGTACACTGAATATCCAAGTACTGGAATTGTAATTAAATAACTATACAGAACTGACCATTTGCTATTGGTATTCCCAACATTTGTCAGTCAGTTCCTTCAAACTTTCCACTGAATTTGAGACAAGGCCAAGAGTTGAATGTTATGGAGCTACATTTTTCATGTTCTTTTTACAGAGATAAACCATGGTATTCATCTCCACTCAAGCAAGCCTGCACTGGACCTGTTCTCAAGTTGAGCAGAGACATAAGAATATCTTTGTGGTAAACACGAACAGTAATGTTTTTAAAAATAGTATGACAGGAGGTTAGCATCATAGCAGATGGAAACAGCTATTTTAATTTTTTTGCGATAATGACTAATGCACTTAGCAGTTTGGATTCAGTTAAGTGAACTGATGAGATGACCACATAATTTACATAATTAGGTAACAAGGCAGAATTTCAATTACTATATCTCTGTGTAAAAAAATGCTACAGAAATAGCTGGATTAAAAAATTTAAAATTAAAAAGACCAGTGAAAGGTTACAAATACAAGGCAAAAATAGGGGAAATACAGTGGAAGGAATGGTGTGTACAAAGTAGATTGTGGCAAAATTATATCCAGAAGGAATGGAAGTAGATTTAAACTACGGAGAACTATGTAAGAACAAAAACTCTGAAGTCAAAACAACTTTCTAAAGGCTTACATCTAAAGGCAGGCATAAAATGCTTTTTTAACATTTACAATTAAATGCTATTAAAGTCTTATTATTACGAAGTATCTATTTACCTCAGGAAAGATTAGTTTGCAGATGCTTTCAGTTAGTGTGTGCAGGTACACTCTACTTCTGCTTGTTTTCCGTTGTGGAAGGTTCCCTTGACCATCTTTTTCATGGACTTCTTTGCAGATGGGCAAAGCTGCTCTAGAGCTGTTTTCTGTGCAGTCCTTGTCATGTTCCTCAGTAATGTGACCTTGAGTCAGTAAGGAGAAAGGACATTCTCCTGTGATCTTCAAGTCTTTCAGTTTTGTACAGAACATACTGTACGAAGTCTCTCTCTTGAGATTAGGAGTACTTGGCTTTGTGTTTAATAGTTCTCTTCTGTTTACTAACAAGAGCAGAAGATGCCAGAATAATAGGTTGATAAGGCAACCACTGTGGAAGGTTATTGGTAGCTATAAATCACCACAGGAAAAAACTTGTGCCCCTACAAAACAAGAAAAAAAGAAAAAATTACAAACATTTATTTTCTCTTTTAAATTACCATGATGTGCCAGTTTTATCTTAAGTACACTAAAATAATGGCTTTTTGAGGACTTTGCTCAGGAAAGCACTTAAACTCACGTGCCATTTTGAGCATGTAATATCTACTGACTTCAGTGCTTCAGGTAACTCAAGTTGCATGCACAGTTAAGTTTTGTATGAGTTGGTATTAAAGTGATTAAGGCAGAGGACTTGTCTTATCTGACACATATTTAGTCACATTGATGGATGAGATTTCTGAAAGAGTGGAATTCCAATGAGGAAAACTTTTAAATTCTTTATAAGTAGCTATTAAAAACTACCTCATATGGCACAATGAAACAGATTAGTTATAAGAATTCTTAGGTCTAAATTTACTTGATGTCCAAGATGTTCTTTATGTAATAGAGAAACATATGACTAAAGTTAGTGTGTGCACTTCTTAAACAACAAACCATCCAAGACCAAAGGTTAGATTCTCTTGTAAAAACAATTGACTGGTGACAACTCACATCTTGGGAATTTGACTACACAACTGCAGTTGCTTGGAAACACCAAGGGATTTTTATGCTTTTGAAGGTGCTATTTTCCAAACAACACATTAAAAAAACCAGCTGCACTTTTAATTTTAATAATGGTTCCATTTGTTACAGGGCCAAAGCCCAGCTAGAACTTAATCTGGCTACTGCTGTAAAACACAAAAAATGTTTTTACCAATTCATCAGCAACAAAAGGAGGGCCAAGGAGAATCTCCATCCTTTACTGGATGCAGGAGGAAACATAGTGACAAAGGATGAGGAAAAGGCTGAGGTACTTGGTGCCTTCTTTACCTCAGTCTTTAATAGCAAGAACAGTTGCCCTCAGGGTACTAAGGCCCTGCATTGGAAGACAGAGACAGAGAGCAGAATGATGCCCCTATAAACCAGGAGAAAATGGTCCGTGACCTGCTACGCAACTTAAGGCACACAAGTCCATGGGACCAGATGGGGTCCACCCAAGGGTATGAAGGGAACTGGCAGAAGAGCTCACTAAATCATCTTCCATTGTTTACCAGCAGTCCTGACCAACTGGGGAGGTCCCAGTTCACAGGAGGTTAGTTAAGTTAACGTCCATCCATGACAAGTCAGAAGGAGGATACACCTTGACAGCCTGACTTCAGTCAGACTCAGTCAGCCAGGGCAGGTCATGGAGCAGATCATCTTGAGTGCTATGACACAACACATGCAGGACAACCAGGGGATCAGGCGCAGCCAGCACGGGTTTAGGAAAGGCAGGTCCTGCCTGACAAGTCTGGTCTCCTTCTATGACGAGGTGACGTGCTTAGAGGATGAAGGAAAAGGACGACGTCTACCTAGACCCAAATAAAGCCTCTGACACCACTTCCCACAACATTCTGGAGAAACTGGCTGCTCATGGCTTGCACGAGCATACCCTTTGCCGGGCAAAGATCTGGCTGGATGGCCAGGCCCACAGAGTGTTGGTGAATGGAGTTCCATTCAGCTGGTAGCCAGTCACTAGCAGGGTTCCCAGGGCTCAGTACTGGGGCCAGCCCTGTTTAATATCTTTATCAATGACCTCGACAACCAATGACCATCAAGTGCACCCTCAGTCAGTTTGCAGGCAGCACAAAACTGCTGCAGATCTGCTGCACAGGGATCTGGACAGGATGGATCTATGCACTGAGGCAAATGACAGGAGGTTCAACAAGACCAAGTGATGCTTCCTGCCCCTGGGTCACAACAGCCCCATGCAGTGCTACAGGCTGGAGAGAGTGACTGGAAAATTGCCTGGCAGAAAAGGACCAGGTACTGGGGGTGCTGGTCAACAGCCAGCTGAACATGAGCCAGCGTGTTCCCAGGTGGCCAAGAAGGCCAATGGCATTCTGGCCTGTATCAGCAATGGTGTGGCCAGCAGCACCAGGGCAGTGATTTTCCCCCTGTACTGGGCACTGGTGAGGCTGCACCCTGAATCCTGTTTTCAGTTCTGGGCCCCCTACAAGAAGGACATTGAGGTGCTTGATCATGTCCAGAGAAGGGTCTGGGGTGCAAGTTTTATGAGGAGCAGCTGGGGAAGCTGGGTGTGTTCATCCTGAACAAAAGGAGACTCAGCAAAGACCTTACTGCTTCTACAACTGTCTGAAAGGAGGCTGTAGCAAGGTGAGGGTCAGTCTATTCTCTCAGGTAAGAAGTGACAAGATGAGCAGAAACAGCCTCCAGTTTTAGCAAGGGAGGTTTAGACTGATATTAAGAAAGATTTCTTCACAGAAAGGGTGCTCAAAAATTGGAACAGGCTGCCCAGGGAAGCAGTAGAATCATCATCCTTGGAGGTATTTAAAAGATGTGCAGACGTGGCACTTAGGGACATGGTTTAGTGAAGATGATTTACCTGAAATCTGAAAAAGGCTCATTTCTTTCATTTTCTATTGACCGTATCTCATTGAATCAGATCCTCTCATCCTCATATAATACTCTTTAAAAATAATCCTCGAGAGCTTTTGGTGACTCTGGAAGCAGTATTACATTTTTCTCTCTGGAGATACAACAACTATTTCTTTCAAAGGCAATACGGCTTTAATAAGCCTGTGCACTACACCATTTGTTTCTGCCCCTGAGACACCCTAAGGGCATTTGGGGTCACATGGCAACTGTATCAGGTTAAAAATAACTAATTCTCTGATACAGGTTATCAGCTGCTGCTTTTGAAACAGCTGGAATGAATGGCACAGCAGAGGAGTGCTGCAGACACAGCACAAATGCCACGGATAAAAGGAGAAATAGGCAGGCGCTACTTTGATTGGACCTGCTGCTGCAAAAAATATTTGGCAGCAAAGCCCCTTTTAAAGTATGCTGTAATACTGATGGTGTCAGGCCAGGTTCGAGGGGACATCTATCAAAATTACCGTCTTATTTTAAGAATCAATAAACACAATGCTAAGAACAAGAGGCTGAAGAATGTTTACATAACATTTTATATTTCTGATTTCAGTTTTTACTCAGAAACTCATTTGTTTCTGCTGCATGGACATCAGTATGAATATGCTTCATTTTTTATTGCTGAATAACACTCTGTAGCAAATAAGGCAGTGAAAAGTTTAAAGCAAGAACTATACTCCAAATACATAAATATACATAATACTTTATACTGTAAGCATTGTTTTACATATATATGTATAGATATTTTTATTCAGAAGCCATTACATACCAAGTATTACTATACTAAGAAAGAAAAGCAGAAAAGAACCGTATTTTCTGTAGTTGGACTGATCTGTGTACTGAAGTAAACATACATATATATATGCACCATTGTCAAAGCTAAACTAAATTATGGCTCTGATCTTACATATATACTCACATGCTCTGCTGGATTTGGGCCTTAAATTTCAAGATAAATTTTGAATTTATAAAATAACTACTAAAACTTCTTACGTCAAGTATATCAGCACTTTGAAAGGAGAAAACTCTGAAATATATTTTGGTGAAAAAATGTAGAATTAAACATTTAAAACATCTCCCAGGGAATGCAACACTGCAATAGTATATGCTGCTATTTAAACACTCTTTAAAAAAGTTTCTCAGTGAAGAACGTAAGAGTGAATTAATGGCTGAATTAGATAACAACAAATATTTACTGCATTTGTACTAACCTAAGAACAAAGAAAGTGAATCACCCTCAGCAATTACCAATGGTTTTCATGGGTTTTCTGTTTCTTTGGTTATTTTTTTCCTGCTGTGCTGATGAAAATATTTCTCTATTTTTAGAAAACAATAATCTGGAACTATTTGGGGTTCACTTCTATGCCAGTATATTGTATTTTAATTAAATTACATTTATTGTGATAGGAAAAATATCCAGGCATGTAGAATCAGTTCTGTAAAGGGAGTGATGGCATCATTTTACACCTGTAAAGTCTGTAGAAGCTGCCAAGTGGGAAGAAGATGGTCATGGGAAAAGACTTTTTCGGGGCAAAATGGGCACTGATGTGAAGATCCCCGAGTCGACAAAGCTGCTGGACATGCAGCTACTGTGTCTGCAGCTTCTTTTTGTGATGCCATCCTTTGCGCTGCAGGACACCTACATTCAGCCTCTTCCTGCCCTGGTGGGGACTGGAATCTTTGCCCTTGATCTGAACATGACCCTGGGCTCCTGCCAGTTGCTATTTATGAACACATTATCATTGATTTTCAAGAACATGGGTATTCATGATGTTTCTAGCAATAATGCTGCTGTACAAAACCAGTATCAGATCTTTAAAGTCAAAATAATGAAGACACAGTTCCTAAAGAAAGTTTTCTGAAGAACCATTTTCTAAGAATCCTGAAGTTCTTGTTTTCTCAGAGACAAACTGTATGGTTCTTTGATAACAAAGATCACAATTCAAAACCATTATCAATTTGACAGGTATAACAATTTTCAAGCAGTGGTCAGTTCAAAACTCTTCCTGACCTCTGCAAGGATAAAACCCCCCAAATCACATCTGCAAATTAACAAAATGGATAACCTAATTCCATGACACTTCAGAGGATTCAAATACTGAAAAAAAAAAAACCCTCTCTGCATAGACTAGGTCTTCCTTTATTAAAACATCAAGTTTGCATCTGGCATCCTAAGTGCATCTTGCACTTAATTTAAGTAATATTCAGAAAAAAAGTCTGTTGTGTTATACAAAAATCTGTCTCACTCAGATGGTAATTAGACAGTGGTGTTAAAGGTCTGACAGGAGAAAGATAATGAATCCCCAGTGTAGAAATTATAAAGAATTTCAGCAGTATAATGGACCTTCAAATGGTACGACAAAGATGATACCACACATCACAGGTTAAGTTAAACACCTGCAGACATGTTTCAGGAATGAGGAACACCAGCTCTCCCATTGTACACTGTATCTTTAGACACTTTCTGATCATAAATAAAAGAAAAGAAACATGAAAAAAGTTTTCTGGTTTTAATTTCTCTCCAAACATTGTTTGAGAGAGCTCATCCCAGGGGAGAAGCAGTGTTTAATGCGGATTCTCCATCTCTGACACATTAATTGATGTCATAGTTACCTTGGGAAACAAATTGAAAATTAAAATTAAATAATCTGCTGTGAGATCTAACTACAAGCAGCCAATTTATTTAGTGTCTGACTGAATACAACATGGCACTGTGCCACTCAGAAAAATGAAGATGACTTTACACACTATAGTCATAGCTGCAGAATAACTTAACAGTGCTCAAAATGCTTTGTTCAAACATTTCATTCTAAGTTTACATCTACACTTGTCTCACAGTCAAAATGCATTCCTGTATGTTTATTTGTACTGGCTGCTTCTGAATATTTCCTTTATTACAACATTTCTTGACACTGTCTTGCAATACAGATCAATGAATCAATCATACAGTATAACCCCTAATATTAACACATCCATTTATAATAATTAAGCAATACCACTTGTCAACAGTAGCTAAAGGTAGTTTACAATCTTAATTTATGGACATGGCACAAAAATTAAAACCAGCATTAAATACTTTTCTCTTACAACAAGCAGAGTCCTTTGCTCACAGTAAGACAGAATATGGTATGATGATATGCCATTTTTTAAATTTTAAATTATACATATCCCTTTGTTAGATGAACTGCTGCATGTTGAGCAAGAATTAAAAAAAAAAAAAATTAGGGTTTTTTCAGCAGTCAAAAGATACGGCTGACTGAATCTAACTTTCTCTAGTACAAGAGTGCAGCACTTGCAGGAGTGGTGTGGAAGCCTTTGCCTCCACAGAAGCAGCTGTTAACTTCTGCCTTCATGTAAGAAAGAGGCTTGCTATTCCCACTCAGCTCTAATCTCTGTGGGATTCAGAAATCCCTGCCTTTTGCCCCTTGCCAGTCAGTGCCTCTGCAGAGAGCAAGGCAGGAGCTGCTCCTTTTATGCACGGGCAAAACACAACCAGCTTCTAGTGAGACAGGTTAGGACCAAACACCCACCCTATCAGTAGCAGCTCATTTCTGTTTCAGCTGCTCTGCCTATCAGCTGAAAAATACAGCTAAAATAAATAAATCTTGTAATTTTTTCTAAATAATATGCAGTACAATATCTGTATCTTATTTTTTTCTACTTCAAGTGCTGTGGGTAGCAACAAAATCAAAGCCCTGGTGATTGGTCTGTTTCCAAGGATCTTAAGGAGGTTTCTAAAATACTAAGAATAAACACCTCAAGTCCACATCAAGATATAAGCTCATATTTTAAGAAGTCAAAGTAAGTATTTATTAGTCTTATTAAATCCTGTACAAGTAAGTTAATCTTTCATTGGTTGCTTCATTGCTAAACATGTCCAGGGTACACACCCCTCAAAGCATTAATTTGTTTGGGTATTGCATAGGAAAGGAGTTGAGGTCTAGAAACCCCCTAATGTACATGACCATTCAATCCTAAATCATTACCACCCTTGTGTCAGTGTAGACACTGGCTTTACTTACTCTACAAAGTAGTTCCTTTCTATCCTGAAAGATTCTAGGTTTTTTCACAGTACATATTTTTGCTACCTGAGCAAAGGCAATAACTGATGAAAGGTTGTTATCCTCTCTATAGATCAGGATAAGACATGATATTGAACAGTGGACTTCACAAGAAATTAGTAGATTCAGCAATCTCAAATTCCACTCCAGCTCCCAAAAGGAATATGCTTTGCCAGGCATTAACTTTCCTGCTTGTTCACCCAAAATTTCCACCCTTCTTTCTTTCACGTCAATCCTGGTTCTGATCTGTCTACCTCAGAGCCCTTTAAGAGTAGTCTTTTACCGTTTTTTCTCCAAAGCACAGATTGCCATTGTGTGCTGTGCAAGCCCAGTTCCAGTGTTCTCATTACCAGACAGAGCTCTGTTTAGGGCTATTTCTAATACAAGTAGAGTCAATAGTTTTCTGTAAGTCACAGCATACTTTTGATAATAAGGAAATACCACAGCACACCACAGATCTTATTGAATTAGTGGAATTGCAGTGATTACCAAAGTAAAAGATAGTAAAGCAGCTATGATAAAATAATACAAATCATACCAATCCATCATTGTTTTAACAGTCCAAACATTTTAGTAAATCCAAATTCAGTATTGTAACTCATCCCAGTGACTGTCCCATATGACTATATGACTGCTTACGGCAAGCTAAAAATCTAGACCTTGCTTTACAAGAAATCTTTCTCCCCACATAATGTGGAATTTCCTCACCTTTCTACCTTTCTCTTCTGTATAAAGTATTTTAAGAAGCAGAGACACAATCAAGTGTTTGCTCTGTGCTCGAAGTTGAATAGGTTGTGATCTGCAACATTAGACAGCTACCAAGCCAGGAGATGAAGAAAATAATTACCTTTGTTTTGTGAGAAAAAAATTACCTACTTCTCTATCTTGTCATCTATCTTGAAAATAAGTTTCACAGAATACATGTCAACTTCAAAACTACTAATATGTCTTATTTTAAGGTCATGAGACAGACATTTCTGCTGCTTTAAAATATTAGCGTTTGTGTAATAACATCAAATGCTAGATATTAATATTGAAACTAATGTTCTTGATGACACGGCAAACCCCTCATTTTAAAGTATCACTATATTTCTTATATTGGTTTTGTGACTGACTCATTTCCCTGTAATGGTCTGAAGCAAGTCCCTGGATCCAAATATACCCCTGGGAGAAGCCCAGACTCCAGATGTGAAAGTTATATTGCAGCCACATCTCTGGTTTCAGTTAAAAGCAAAGAGGGGACCTTAATTACTACACCCATGTTTTGGCATGTAGCTAAAGGAAGGATCGATTCCCAAATGTTGCTGATAAAATGCGTATTTGCCATTTTAAGTATCACATTAAGTACTTTTGTAGGGTAAATATTTTCCTATGCTAGGACCAAATAACATGCTGAGAAGACAGCGTGGGAAAAATATTCTCTTCCTGTGAGTCAAAACCTCTCTGTGAAAACACTCCCCAGCAAGCCCAGCAGGCAGGCTCACAGCACCTGATCCTCTGCTCCCTCCGTCACACGCTCAGGATGAAGTGCAGCCCTCGGCTGTGGCACATCCATGCCCCCTCATCCCTGGCCCACAGCAGGGCTGGACCCCCAGCTAAGCAACTTCCAATGGAGATAGCGCCCCGAGAGCCACGGCCTCCTCACACTGCAGGAGCCCTGCAGCTGCACTGCTCATAGCCATTCTTCCTGAGGCACAGATAAGGATACCTCAACAAACACTAGATACCTGTATGCAACCATGATGCACTATTCAAGTTTCTGGCTTGGGTTTTGGGGTTTTTTTGAGAAATACTGATACTGAACTGACATAACTGATGAGACCTCGAGTGATCCGGCTGCCCAAATGAGGAAACAGTTGAAGAGCTCCTGCAATGAGGGCAAGCAATCCAATGCATCTGGAAATTATTCTCACACTTTGAAGGAATATATTTTTAAATATAGCACAATCTGCACTCGCAGTCCTTGAAAGTACAATACTTTCATAAAACTTGTAAGAGAAAAGCTAAGAAAAATAAGTTTATGTCTTCTTTTCAAGAATTAAAACTCGTCCTGAGGACATGCAGTGGTTGTGACAGTCAGCAGGAGTTAAATGTAAAGATCAAAGTGTTGCCCATAGCCAATGGAATTTAATTAGAATCCACAAAAGGAGGAGCACTGAGGGTCTAGAACATGAAGTCATTGTTAACTGTTGTGCTTACTGATTCCTTCCAAATACCTACTCACAGCTCAATCTCTCAAACTTAGCAATGCATAGCACTTCACTCATTTAACTGGACCTTTAACTTTAAATGTCTGCAAAATCTGATTTTTGTTTATTTCATAGATCAAAAGTGCTATTTAGGAGCAAATAAAGTAAAAAAAAAGTGGTAATTATTTAATGATGAAAGTGAAGTCTAGTAACCTTTTATCCCATACCATTAGTGAAATCTTTAGCTAGTATTCATGACTTAGCCAGGATTGCTGCATCTTTTTTTCAATAAATTAAATAATAAACTGTCTAAAAACTCTAAATTTCTAATGCATGAAGAAACTTCTCATTTGAGCACCATGGTCTGGATTAACTGTGAAGCATCTTTCAGAGATGATAAAAAATTTCCCCTATTTCTTGAAAGACAATTATCTTGCTGAGATTTGTACCTGCACATACTGATCTTGCAGAAGTTCATGTAACTGTTTCTACAACTGACACATAGGTTTGCATAAATACTATTTTCCTAAATATACTGGAGCATTGTAGGGCAACATAAAACATTGATTGTAGTGTCTAATGACAGTGCATATGGTTAAATATTCCCTTTGTGTTCACAGCTTTAAATTATAATGAACAGCAAGTTTTATAAATAAAAGTACTAAAAGTATTATAAATAAAATTACTAAAAGTTTCCATGAGCTCCACAGATCTTAGAGAACTGTCTGAAAACTAGGTCTGTAGAAAGAAAAGTGTTTCATTAGCAGATTTCACTTGCAGAGTTTTCTGACTGGGTATTTGCCACCTGTCACTTCTGTTTACAATGTCTATAAAATCATTTTAGCACTGAAAATCACTGACAACTACCTTTCATATTTATTCATAGCTAAGGACTCCTGCCAACTCCCATCGAAGTCAACAGCAGATTTCTGGATATAGCAGGAATAGGATTAAACCTAAAAGGTCTGTGACTGCTGTCCCTGAAATACTAATTTGCATTTTTTCTTATTTTTGAACAAACATATGACCTTGGCTTTTTAAATTGAATGTTTTCTGATTTTTGAACCAAAATACAACCTTGTCTTTTTAATGTTGGGTTTTTGCAGCTAAGTGTGCAGATGCGATAATCACAGAACTGAGGTCATTTGAGATTACAGAAAGGTTAAAAACTATGCATGGGAAGGTAAAAACAGGAACTTCTAATTAGCAAAAATGGTTTGTCCTGCAGCATTGAGGTCATGTCCTTGTACCTTTTCTGAAAAAACATATTGATTGAAGATGTGTAATCAACCCATTTGAATAGATGGATGAAGCAGTGTTTTCACAGCCATCATACAGATACTGATTTTGCTTTAGGTATATCCCACAGCAGAAAAAAGCAGCTCTGAAGAAGCAGAGAAGTCAGCTACTTTCCCAGTTGTTCTCTTCCATGGTATTTGCAGGGCAGGATCAGAAGGCACCTTTCTTTTTGGTTAAATGCCTACAGATGGTTTCTGCTACAAAACATGTTTAAAAATAATTGGAAATGCTGATTTAGCCCATGTGCACTGTAAATTAGCACCTTCCTTTTTTATTTCACTGATTGGCCTGTCATTTTGCACACAATGGTACAGGCAGATATAGTTATTCATAGCCCACCTCTTTCAAAATCTGCTCTTCTAAAAAAGCTTTGAGTACACAAAAGCAGTGCATCTTACCTTTGAAAATATTACCAGTATCCTACGAGACTGAATGCTTTAGGAATACATTACAATACCACTTTGAGTATATTGTTTAGTTGTTTTCTAATACTCTTCTGCAAAATACAGCAGATATGCATTTAAAGCACAGAAAGCTAGGTAAATATGTGAATTTATATTGTCTTTAAAAACACAGGCTTCTTTTTACACTAAAATAATGAAGCTACATAAAGATGAGAGCTTTTGTCAAATATTGAGCCTGCACATGTGGTATTAGGAGAAATTAATCTTGTTAATCACAACAAATAAGCACTTAATGACTAACATTAGCCTGCTGTTAATGTATACCACCTCTGTAACAAAACTAAAGATTAAATAAATCCAGAAGCAGATTTTGAACATTCAACAGGAAGCCAATCTGTGATGCTTGTTATTGTCTCCAGTGCAATTGCTGAAGTTATCACAGTTACTGATCTTTCAAATCCTTCCGTTCCATTTATTCAACTCTTCTTTTAAGCATGTGAAAGAAATCAAATTGCACAGAGTGTTTTTCAGATTACTTCTGCACAGGAAAAGTCAGCACATGCAAATGAGAGCAGCAGGGAGAAGGAATGCAAAATTAACTCAGAGATAATGGCCATGTTCACCACAGATTAAGAGATACAGAGGAATGGAAATCCAAGAAAAGGTTAACAAAGAACAGTGCAGAAACTTTGATCATATGTATCAACTGCCAGCCTCTAATTTGAGGTACAAATTCAGGGTTTAATTATTGAAGCAAATTAAATGTATTTTAACCGCAAGGATTCTTCTGCTGCTTTTTTGTGAATTTTTGTGCAAGGTCCTCGGATATTGTGCATTGCATGAACCACAGGTTAATCCTCCTGGAGTTATTCTAGGCAGGGCATCTAGAATTACCCACATTTCTTCATTTCACAACCTATATAACTGCATTGGCTGCAACAATGTTAACATCACAATATTCTTACCAAAGTCTGAAAGATCAAAGCTTGTCTTCATTTCTCAGATTGCAGATTTTCTTTTGTTTTTTTTCTTATTTATTTTGCAGTATGTGCTGTTCTTTATGAACAGAGATAAAATGAAGGGAGATACAGACAGAATAAAGGATCAAGGAGGAAAAACCAGAAGAAAACCTATAGTAGAACATGAGGAACAAAAAATCCATAAGAAATAAGGAAAACACGGGCAATAGAGCAAAACTATTTGTAATGGAACGGACAGTTCTCTTACTGATAAAGTGCTTTCTCTCTACTACAAATCCACTGAAGTTTGGTAGGTTCTCAGGCAAATAATTTTTCTGTAATCTGTCAGTATAGCCTATAAAACATGTTGACATGCTAATTTCATGGAGCTTTCCAGCAGTATTTTAGATTTTAGGAGAATTTTTTTGGTTGTTGTTTTTGTGCTTCAACCAAGTCTGCTGGTTATATATTACACTCTGTTGCACAATTAAAGAAGGATATATGTTTATTACCTTGATTTGGCTGTCAAGATTCAATTTCTAGTGTCACTGGTTTGCCGCACAAGCATCTATTGGAGGGCTGGAAATGACATACCTAGTTTTGCAGCATTGTTTAATGAGGCTGCTCTGTGCTAATAAAGAAGTAATAACTTCCTAAACTTGGACATTTCCTATGTTATTTTCTAGTATTTTGTTTTGAATGGCATTGGTTTGTGACACAAAGGCCAGACGTCCATTGTTATCGATTTAAGGCTTTGTTTCCTAATTTTACATTTTCTTTTTTAAAGATGTTTCACTTGTGTTTTATAATATGTCTACAATGAACCTCTTCTCTCTCCATCAGGCCTTCTGAAACACCAGTTAGTGCTGCACACGTATCTGAGATCCCAGGATGGAAGCACTACTTACCTGGCTGCCTTGAAGGCCCTGACCTGCATTCCAGTGAGGCGGCATGGAAGTGCACTGGTGTCAGCAATCACCAATACCCATAAGACAGACCTTCCTCCCACTGTGTCACCACAGAAGGTAAGGAATTGTATGGGCACCCAGTTCTTAATTCAAGGTGTGGCAATTTATGCTTCACTGCTGGGCTTCAGTCCTCAGGCAAAATGAGCACAGAACACAGCTTGAGAATCTTGGTCTGGAGGAGCTCCCAAACAGGAGCAACAGCCAAATTGTAGCAACAGAGTCATCTCAGATTTACTTCGTTGAGAATCCAAACTAAAATCAAATGTTACTGATAAAAATCTTTGTCTCAACACTTCAGCTACCCAGAGACCTAAGGCTCACTTTAAGTGTAGTGGCTGTCCCACACCAAAGGTCCTTTAAGTACAATTTCCCACCAAATGTTAAAGAATAACCACTCTGTATGTGCTGCTTTCTAAATCTGTAAAATGGAAATCCACCACTGAACACCTGTTTTCTCTCATTATATTAAGAAACTACATTCATTTCAAAAAATGGAGCCATGTAACACAATGTGTCCAGCTTGTTGTGTTGCATACTGCTGCTGTGAATAGTAGATCCAAGCCAGCAAGGAAAACACTTCAGCTGTTTCAGAGGTGAAAGAGCAGAGCATCTGGACAGTGAATTGTGGCAGAAAACCTAAAAATGAACCAAAATAAAATTCCAGCCAAAGTAAGGGCATATGTACTCAGAGGAGTACTTCAAATAGGTTTTGAATGTTATTTGAATACAATCGTGAAGATTGATTGCTCCTTTGACTGGAAAGTTAAAAGTATTGTGCACTGGGCCCTTGAAAAAAAATTAATTATGTAACAAATAATAGGTTCCACCTCTGTATTTGTTTACGTGCACAGAAAGAGGATGCTACACAGCAAGTTCCCCCTTTTCCGAGGGAATAAAGGCTGAGCAGCCATGGGAACAGCTGGGGCAGAGGGAGGAAATGAGATGCACGAGTTCCTAGAAGATGTAAAGCAGAGACCTAAGTTTAAGGATAAAGAGAGGTAGTATCTCCTTCACAAAGAATTTCCTGCCAAGATGAAGACAGTATTTTTTAAGCATTTTGGCATTCTAGAGCATTCTGAAGCACCATGAATCTTGCCGAGTGTGCACTCTCAACAGGTAAAAACAAAACAGGGAGGAAAGAAAGTCTGCTGCACTGTGTATAATCTTCCTTTACATGGGGCCAGAAATATTTGACATTTCTGCTTACAGTTTAGGTGATGTGGAAAATACAAAACATTTATTTAAAATACTTGGACCTGACAAGCTTTAACGAGACACAAGCACTAACTTTACAAGTATCTTGTGGCAATGGAGAAATTACGTTCTCCCAGTATCACAACTATCTTTTCAGCACACTCATGTTGTAAACCTTTGCTCTGGGTTTTCAGCTCTGTTTATAACAGGGATCTAAATCCCACAATGCCCATACTATGTTAAGCTGATATTAAGATTGCATTCCTAGGTAATGCAGCTTCTTTGCTAAAAGACACCAGAGTGCCAAACCTAAGTTTAAAGATCTGAATGCAGTTATTAATGTTTTACTAAAGATTATGAGTGTTTTTCATTACTGTAGTGTAACAGGAAAGAAAACACTGAGTATTTGTTACATAAACCCATACAACTGCCTTTTTTGGCATATTTATTCCAGCATTAAATAGATCAGCCATTTACCATATAGTAGGTTACAACAATGGCAATAAAATCTAACTACTATTTTTTTAAACATATTAACCCCATTAGATGCTTTTCTGCCACTACCACTCTCTCATTTCAGTTTCTTATCTTGTTTTTCCCTGTACCAACTAACTGCTAACAAAATTCTGCCCACACCATGGGCATGGATAGATGTTCTGTTTTAGTTTTTGCTATGGGTAAATCATAATCCTGTATCCTATCAGTAGTCCTTGCTCTTCACCACTTCAAAGCCTATTTGAAAAGATATTTTTTCCTTTTAATTCCCCTCTATCATTTGAATTCATTTTTGCTTAGAACTTACTGTTACTTGGAAATAATAATTTTAAAGATGAAAATCATTTTCAAAGAGAAACTCAAAGGAAGGTATCATGAAACCACATTTCACATATTAAGCAACCATTAAGGCCAGTTTTTACTGGCATTTCTGAGTGCCAGTCTCTAATCTGCTATGAGAATAGTCAAGTCTCATGATACCCACCTCTATCTCATGCATGGTATAGCTGCACACTTCAAAGTGTGACTAGCATGCCTCTGTTGCTTCTAAAATTTACTACTGTTATGGTCAATGACTTTTTCCACATATAGTTGGCTATTGTGCTGCATCTCCCACAGATCTGGAGCATATGACATACAGGGAAAGTGTGAACCTGATCAAAGCTGATACTAACTTCCAGATCAGCTGCAGATTTTCAGTGTCCCTTTACAAATGTGGTCTCTGCTTCATGAGCACATCAAAAGGTTTTGCAAACGGTGTCTAACTTGAGACTGAAGACTGGTCTCCTCTGTGTTATTTCATTGCCACCGCACAACCCAATGTTTTTGTCTGCAAAGGGAAATATTTCATTACCTTCTAACATTCATGAAGGTGTCACTATTTAGTCATCAAGACCACAATGGGTTGAAAATTCTTACAGAACTTTTGCTTACATTTAAAGACTGGTATTTAACCTTCTGTGAGTTCATCCTTGGACAGGTTGCTTAGCAGAGAATTAGTGCCACTGATACCCTGCATTCTGCTCTCTCTTTTGCTGTTGGTAGGCCTATTACTTGCTTATTTTAAGCCAGAAGGCTCCAATTAAGAGCAGGGCCATACAGAAATATACAGCACAAGATGAAGTCTGACCTGAAGGGTTTGCCCCCTGAATGGGTAAGACAGAAAAAATGGGATATGAAAGGACCATAACTATGCCTCCTTTCTAAGTGGGGAAATAAGCCATGCTGGAGATCACAAAAGAAGCCGAGCTCAGAAGTCAATCCAGATGTCTTAGCACAAGTTAAGAGATTGCACAAGTTTCTTGGGCAGTTTAGTAGATGAGTGACTTAGAGAAGTCGAGTCTGACCTTATAAAAATTGGCAGCAAGATAGTAAAAAGAACATCGGGATGAAAACACTTTACACAAGTAAAATTCTAACAGATTTTGCAGATAGAACTCATAAAAGGATGCAGGTGCTATATATACAAGCAGAACAAGGAAGGTACCCTCACACTAAATCTTCACAGCTAACACACAGCAGGTTTAATGTCACTGTTACTTCTGAAGGCTTCGTAATTCCTTAAAGGAAATGTATTTCCCCTTGTCTGGTTTTTAATATCATGCAACTTGTTTGGGAACCTTTAACTGTACCAAAATAAGCATTTAATTCAAACTATAATTAATTGTAATTATTTCTGTCAAGATTTCCTGATGTTTTTGAGAAAAAAAATCAGGTCCCCATTGACCAAAAGCCTTGCTAAGTTACTTAAGCCATAAGACTCTCTCCCTTCATACCATTCTTCCCATGGGGAAATTCTAAAATCCTACTTCTAAATATGCCTTGTGAGTTCGTTCTATGGACTAATGGTTCTATTTCCACTAAAATTTCAACAATTTCAGTCCACCAAAGATTTTTCTTATCATGAAGGCAAACGGTTTTCCACTTTCAGCTTGCCAGTGCAAAGAGGCAAGAGACAACTGTGAAGACAATTTTGGCAAAAACAAAAAAAACCTGAAATTTAAAGTTAGATTGATACATGCTTTCTCCAAAGACATGGAAATTTTGCCATTTTTAGCAGTTCTATTTAAAACAGGAACTGCAATGAGTATTTTAGGCTCCTGGATGCCTGCAGTCAGGGCTAGGGAAAAACACAGCTATTCATGTAAGCAGATGTCCCTCCCTATAAACCAGAAGGCATCACCTTGAGTATATTGTCTTGTGTTTTCAAATCATAGAAATAATTATGAGCAAATGTAAAATCCCAATTTTTCCAAGTTACAAACTAGAAATATTGCTGAGGTGTTCCTCTGTTGTATTCAGGCTTTTACTAATGCTCTTCTGTGTGTGAGGAGTTTCTGTATTTGCCAAGGAGGGTAATCAGCTTTCCCTGAACAATTTTTGTCAGTCTCCATCTCTCTCAAGTGCCAAATGGAATGCAAGGTTAAAATGAAATTAAACACATGTTTACCATGGTCAGTATTAGAAAGGCAGTCATCTCTATACAACACACTTCTGTCTAATACACTATCGAGAAACTTGTTTCTGTGCTATTATTCATTAAAAGTGTCGAGTTGAGCAGCAACTACTGTACATGGCATCACAGAAGCCTTAAGTTTTACTGCACTCCCTAAAATCAGTGACATTCTAGAACTACACCAGGATTCCCACAAAATACATTTTCCCCAAAAGCGTGACACATTTTTGTTCTGAGTAACTCAGAACTGGGCTGAGGAAGAGATTCACTTCATAAATATATGTTTCTTTCAATTTCCATTGTGGAGGGGAAAATAAACAAAGAATTCTTTAGCACATTGCCTTCTAACAAGAAATTTTTACATTATTCACAGGGAAGCAATTGGATGACTCGCACAGGATACTCCCTGCAGTTCTCTAATACAAATAGCTGTCTAAGTGCTAGATTCCACAATGCTTGATAACATCTTTGGAAGTGGTTCCACTCTTCTCCACGATGATACACGTGCTGTTTCTAGATTACGACCACACAATTAAAGCTCTCTTCCTGAGCCACTGCATGGCTGACCTATTTTCTATACAGACTTAGCTGAAACAATCAATGGGCATAGCCATGCATGAAGTGCAAGGCATAGCCAAACCATCCCAAGGGATGGTTCTGGACAGCTCTGTGTCCCATAGCCCCATGCAGGGATGCAAGTCCCCAGGCATTTTTCCTCTTGCCTTAGGGCAGAGGAAAAGTGGCCTTGTCACTCAAGTATCGACAGCACAGCATTGTGTTCACAGGCAGATACATATGCACAGGAAGTACAGACAGGGGCTCTCACGAAAGAAATACCCTCTCAGAAATACCACATAAGGTCACAGCTTGGTTATCATCTGGGCTTAGTGCGCTCCCTGTAAGGAATTACCCTCCTGGGGTTGACTTGCAGGAAGGGGCTGGTTTGAATGCTTCTACTAGCAGGGCACCGTTCTCTTGGAGCAGCTACTTCGAGTGTGAATAGTGAATATGCAAGAAGAAAATCAATTCACAAATTGACATTAAGTAATACAAAGGAACTAATTTAAAGAGTCAGAGCAGTAAAATCAAGAAGAATGTGTACCACAATACTGCCAAGTTCAAGTAGCTGGGAGGGTGCTTAAAAGTAGCAGTGAAGGTTTGAACCATGGAAGGGGGTATTTGAATCAAATGAGAATGTCAGTTAAAATACAACTAAATCTCAATTAAATCTGAAAGCAGTAATATTCTTAGCAAGGGCACCTATTCCACTTAACAAAACTATCATTTAATAGGAAATATGAATGAAAAACAAGTGGAAGTGAATATCACAAAATACTGTGCTCTGATAGGGTGGGATTCTCTCAAAGACTGAAGGCCTGTGTAGGCCCTAAAGCTCACAGAGGTGCTTGGGGTCTGAATCAAGGAACAGGACTTGGTGAGGTCTCTCTGTGGTGAAGTAAAATTAATCCCTAGAGATGATACTTTCTCTGACTTAGGTCATGAAGCAGCAGAACAACTGAGAACAGTGAAACGTGCACTCCTACAAAAAGGGAGAAGATGTCAGTTTGCTCTAGACACCACATGTACAAAAACATGTGTGGTGAGCCACTTCCTAGCACTGACCTGCCATCACCCAAGTAGGACAACCAAAAAAATGGAAGAACAGTATATTACCAAATGAGCTGCAGTCAATACCTATGGTACAAGTAAAAGTCTTAATTACAGATATTAACACGTTTTTTTTTCAATTGTCTCAAAGCAGGAATCTATAAACAAAAACCTTACAGAAAATCTGCTGTTTCTAGCAAAGTTTGCTGCCTTTATTAGAAAAAATTAATTTGTTGTTTACACCATAGCTAGAAGCCTTAGTCAATTTAACCACATGCTTAAATCCTATTGTAATTTTAAAATTAAATAGATACTAACATTCTGCCCTGAACAGTGTTGCTTTCTTAAACAAAAACCTATGCCCTGAACTGACTTAAAAATATATTATGTTTAATGATAAACTTGAATCTCTACTTGTCATACAACTATTCATGCAAAACATGCTGAATATACATCATACATACATCATACAGCCATATCTCAAAAGGTGAAGACAAGCTAGAAAGAATATTCAAAATAATGTCAAATATAAGATTTGGCCTAATTTAATATCAAATGCTAAAAATCTTAATTGAAATGGTAAACATCTACATAAATGCAGTAAATTTTAAAAGACATGTAGACAATAAAGGTCTTTAAAAAGTAAATAAAAAAGTACAAAATGTGCAAGGAATTGCAGCAAAAAAACTCTAATGGCAGCTCTCCAATGGCTCAAACTTCATTTGCTAATAAAATGTGCAAGCTGAAACGTAATGATTACAACATTATAACAAAATACTTCAAATTATGTCCTGTAGTTTCCAAAAACTCTTTTAAAATAATATTTCTTTTTACCTATACTAAACTTTTCTTAAATGAATAAGGTTTTATAAAGAAAAATTAAAACCTGTTGCTAGTCTACAAAGTAGCTACAAAATACAGCCAGTACCTCCTAACACATATTTCCTTGTCGATAATTTAGGACATTGCATATGCTTGCTTAGCCTCCTGAGGGGCTTGATTTTTAGTTTTTGAGGATTTTTTAAAGTACAATAAAATTTACAGTAGTTTTTGTTGAACAAGTCTTTCCAATTAAAAGGAAAATAGCTGTGTTTGCCATAAACTCGCTCTTGGCTTCTTGGATTGCTTATTTTGAGTCTCGGTTGGTTTTTTTTAGAATTTTAAACAGACGGCATTCATACTCAAAATAACAGTGATATTTTATCTTTTAGGGCATGACATAACCAGGTTTTGACTGCTACTGATATTTGGAATATTAGATTTTATTATCAACTCTTACTTATGTTTTCATTTCACTATGGGATCTGTTTTGAAACAGACTGTCACAGAAGGCTAAGGACAGATTTTTTAAAGAAAGCATTAATCGCAATAAGACAAATATACACAACCTTAGCACTTACTTTTATGGACACTAACTTTGACTTCTCATTTTCAGTGTTTCATCAAAAACTTGATTAATTTAAGTGAGTACTCAGCAAGTGAGCCAATGGGAGAGAGGAGGTGAGACTTTGGTCAGACATTTTATTGACATCAAATAAGGGTAAAAAAACCACTGTAGAACTAAATTCCTTACCTTCTCCTCCAATGTTTGCCTCCTGATCTTTCATTGTCATGACTCATAATAGCTGCAAGTAACATATTTCCACAGGAAAAGAAGTACAACCAGGAAATCTCAATATGTGCTTTCCTTCTTTCTCCTTCCATACTTTTCCTGCCTACTTTGGATGAACATGATTTCAGCAAATGTTTTTTTTTTTTTGAGAATGGGGAGCACAAATTTTTTATATCAATGCTACAGTACTCCTCATGCTTCCTTACAATCACCTGGTTCATTTAAGGTTCTTGCTACTGGCAAAGTGAGGAGAACAGTCATCAGAACGTATGGCCATATATAGCACCCCAAAGCAACACAATCCAAGCAAGAAACGTCTCTACAATTCTCCTCCCTACAAAGAGAACATTTGTAACACATTTAAACACATTCTCTGGATGCTTGAATTGTTTATCTTCTCTGATTAATTATGTAAAATAGTCTGTTACAGGAATCTCTTCCAGTACAGGCTGTCACCACCTTTTGTTCCTGACCCCAGAAAAGTAATAGAACCATTTATATGATTTAAAGTGTATGTTTCCTTATGACTACGTTTTGTAGTTTGGAAACAAATCAACTTAATTCTAACAACAAGAAAAGGGAGTGGCTCCACTGGGAGTTTTGTCTTACAAAAAATTCTAAGATTAGACCACTTCCAAGTAAGTAAAACACTTTGTTCTATTTATACAAATATAATTAAACTCTTACACTTGCTATGAAAAATTCCTCTGTTACATTTTTCTGTAGCTCTGTATTCTCAGACTACATACTGGAAAATCTAAGTGAATAAAAATTTCTGTTTTCCTACTAGTATTCCAAATAGTAAATGTCTGACCATTTGTCTTTAGACCAACCTACATGCAGCACAGTGTAACCTGTAGTCCAGTGGAAGTGAAAAGCCCAAATACAGCATTACAGACACACTGCATCCTTGCTTATGACTTTTTCCTGTTAAATCATCCTTTGAACTTAGAAAGCCTTCTTACTACATCCAGAGAATAAGTAACCAGCTCTGAAAATAGAGCCATTTTAGAAGCAGCATTAGATCAAGCTTGAGACAGGACATAAGATGTATATAAAACATATAAAAGCACTCCTTTATATATGAGAGAAGAGCTTTTCAAGCATCTCATGATTATAGATAGGGATGATTTTATAAAGAGAATACTAAATGTAGGCTAGTAATGGTCACTGAGCTTTAGCCACAGAAACAACTCTATTCACTCAAAAAAGGGGATTACAAGCCTAAAGTCTTGATAAAATGGAAAGAAGAGGGGAGCTAAGAAAATTGACTGAAAAACTGCTAATCATCATGAATGCAACACAGGTTGGGGGTACATTTATTCTTCCTAGGAAGAAGAAATAATTGGAATAGCAGATGCAGAGATGAAGTTATTGTTAGAGCATCAAGTATGTGATGAAATGTATCAGGTTTGTGTCTAATTCATGAGGTGGAATAATACAAATTGCTTTGAAAACCGAGTAAGAAACCTTACCTAAGCATAACGCAGTAGCAGCAGCCTGAATGGGTTGAATTAGCTTGACGGGTACCAGCGGTTTGTGAATTCTTAGAAAGCCTCACAATGCACAAAGGCCGCCGGAGTAGCCCTCGTGGCTGGAGCCCTGAGCGGGCTCCCCGAGCGCTTCCAGCCCCGAACCGAGCC
>NW_008238448.1:7737530-7785011 GCF_000691975.1 Corvus brachyrhynchos | reverse complement strand
ATAGCCCCGGGCCCGCCAGTGCCCTCTCGCCTTGCGGCACCGCACGCTTTAGATGTGGAGAAATGTCAGTCTGCGCAGTCGGGAGCTTCTGTCTGCGGCTTCCGCGCGAGTAGGAACCTGTGTCATCGGGGGCAAGGCGCTGTAGTTACTGACGTCCTTTGCATAGAAGTATCCTTCGACATACCCTTCTGTTTGGAAACGTGTGCTGCCATATTTGTTTTATTCGCATTTTCTCTACCACGGCTTTGATTTACTTGTTGCTAGTGTTATTCCGCACAATATGTGATATATACCTTTTTAACTGTAGCCTTGGAGTGCTACTATTTAACCTCATAGTTAAGCAATGAACGAAGAGGAGCACCGTTCCAGATAAGCACAGAAAAAACCGAAGCATTTACACAACGTCAGCATATCAGGTGGCCAACTTCAATTTAGAACACAAATTCATAAAACTCTCCTTGTAGAGTTGGCTTGGTCTGAAATCATGTTCCTAATTCTTGCATGACACCAGAATGATAAATCCACAAATTTTAAATCATTACCAAAGCATTTTCATGGTATTTTCACTGGATGAAACCAATGGATAATTTGGAAGCCCTGGATAATAAATAGTTTTGTTGGGCTTGGGCAATTAACAGTGACTGAGTTCACAATAGGAACAGTTGCCTTATCGAGTCACATGGAAGCAAACAGAAGATTTCACCAGGAAAAATAGCTCTTGTAAGCTGAATGATGAGTTTGGAGGAGCACCATACCTACACAGCAGGAGAAAAAGGGGTGTTGTTTCTTGTGGCTCACTCGATGTTGTACCTTAACAAGCTTGTGTGGAAGCGAGTGTCAAAATCAACCAAAACAAAAGTAGCACATCTCCAACTGGGTTTGAACAGACCAGCTTTACACAAGAGAGGGTACCAAACTCAAGGTTTTGTTGCCTCCCTGACTGTCAGAACTGAAAGATGGTTTAATAAATATATCTGCTTCACACCATGCTTCCCTGCCTGCCGTGTTAAAAGAAGAGAAATCCATCAGCTAAAGTGATTAATTCCTCCAACCACCAGTTAGACAACTGAAAATAATCTGCCAAAGCCCAATTTGTTGCCGTTTCTGAAGTTATTGACAAGCAATATGAAATTTAATTGATAAATAGCAAAGGACATTGTGTACCTCATAAAATTACTGTATTAATAGATAATGCATTGATGCAGTGTCTTGCCTTCAAAAACAAAAATTAGTCTCAAGGCAAGGCATGGCCCTGCTAATGTTTGCCCTCATTTGCAAACTACCCTAATTCTTGCTTTTCAGTCTCACTTTTCTTGCCTCAGGGAACCAGACATTTCTGTAAAAAAAAAAAGTAGAAACAGCTTCTGAGCAACTGATATAAGTGAATTCCATTATCAGGTTTCTGTACCAAAAGGAGTAAGAGCTTCTGTTTCGCAGAGAATTCCTATTCCAGGATGTGCCGTGCAGATTTAGATATGATGATCACTGCAGTGTAAACCTGCTGTGACCAGTGTGACAAATGAATGCTGGACAAGAATGGTGAATTTGGACGTTTGGTGAGGAACTGAATCATCAGCACCCAAAGGTCTCCCATAGTTCTAGGAAAGCCACTCTTCATCCCTGTCACAACAATTGTTTTGTGTGTACTAGTAATGGCTTGCAAACTTGCACCAAATAAAAAAAAAGGACATGCTCATGAATAGGATCTTTGCAGTGAATATTTGAAAGGAGAAAATAATATTTCAAGTTATATTAATTGAAATGTTAACACGAGGCAATATTCATTTTACTTTATCCATTGAAAAGTTAGTTCTCCAAACAAAATTAGAACAGATGAATTCCTTCCATAAGATTCATAAGATCCTACAAATACCAAAAAAGATATCACGTTTTATTTAAGAAACACTTATGTCACACTTAAAAATGGCTACATTTTCTTAATTTTCTTCTATGAAATAAAGTTCTTTTTTTTGACCAGTAAGATGGAAAGATTGTATTATATGTAATGGTACTAAGATATATGTATAATCAAATATAAGGGCATGATAATTCAGAGCATAATTAACACTCCTAAACTGCCATTTACTGGCATCTGCTGTATTTAATTCAAGTTCTCAAATCAGATGTCTTCAAAGAAGCACCTCTGAAATGCATCATCTCCCCCATGGCAACTGAAATTTCTGAAAATACAGAAATACTGTGGTGCTGAGCAGCTGATGGCTCAGCCTGGATGGCTTCAGGCACCAGCACTGTGGAACTGGGGATGCTGGCAGATAACAGAATGGCAGAAAGAATGAGGTTGGAAGTTACCTCTGGACTTGAGCTAGTCCAACCCTGCTGCTCAAAGCAAGGTCAACTAGAACACATTGTTCAGTGTGGTGTCCAGCCAGATTTCTAGGGTCTTCAAGGGTGAAGACTCCACAACATCTTTAAACATCACATTGCAGTGTTTGACAACCTTCACAGCAAAAAAACCATTATTTTCCTGTACTTAAATGGAATTTCCTGTGTTTCAGTTTGTAAAATACACATCCTCCTGTCTTCACAGGATGCCACTGGGAAAAGCCCAGCTCCCTATTCTTTTCTCTTCCATTAGATATTTATACACGTGGATAAGATCTCCAGAAGCCTCCTCTTCTTTCGTCTGAACAGTCACAGCTGTCTCCTTCTCTCCTCGTACATCAGATGCTGCTGTCCCTAAACCATTTTAGCAGCACTTTGCTGCACTTGCTGCAGTAAGTCCATGTGTCTCTCTTGTACTGGGGAGAGGAGGTGCACACAACACAGAAAGGTGACAGTCACCTGATCCATGGCACTGGTAATCAAATTGGGGTTTACACAACAGGAAATGAAAATTAATCTTCAAGATGGATGAAAATTTGAAACACTTAAAAAACTTTGCATGATTCACTGTGCCTTTTTAAGAGCCTTCTAAGATCAATCTGAGTGCCAAAAGGTGTGATGCCAGCTGAAGAGTTAATTAATTTTGCACTCTCTAAAATACATCTGAACTGAGATTAACTGTGGGGTTTTGATACCTATGCCACCTTTTTAGTATTCTTTTATTGATTCACTTGTTCTTGCTATAGGAAGTTGAAAACACTGTGGAAAACATACAACCACTGATGTGTCTAAAGGCATCAAATGGATTTCTTACAAAATTACATCAAATTCAGAAGAGGTTTCAGTGATTTATCCACATCTAGCCCAATATGTCCCTGTCTGGACATTCTCTCAGTTAGAAATCACTCTTATTTAAGGCTCATAAATTCCTTCCTCAGGAATATGTCTCATGCTGTTTGAAAATATATCAAAAGGGTATCAATATTAGATGTTTTACCTTCAGTCTTTTTCACTGAAAATCTCCCTTTTAAAATAGCACCTGTTATTTTTTCACAGCTACTCAGCCATGATCAGTCAGATCTGAGTATTTACCAGGATTAATGTCTATGTTTTCAACAAAGAAAGTTTTGCACAGTTTCAAGTCTACCTTGAAGAAGGTTTTCTTTCAATGAATTAATAAAAGCCCAGGTTCCCTATTCTTTCATGGGCTTCATACACCTGCAAGCAAGCTGTCCTTGCACAACACAAGCTTTCTGAGGATCAAAAGGATTTTTGTTTCTGTTGCAAGTTTTCTTAGTAAACTGCTGTTTCCTGGAGGCAGATTAGATTTACTATGTGTGCTCTGACATGATGTCTGCATCTTGTACAGAAATACAATTTTGTGAAGTTCTCATGGTGAATTACCATGGAGAGTCACAGGAATGTTGCAAAGGTTGTAACAGCAGTGACATAAATAGGATTCTCGGTTTTCATTTTCACTGGAAGATAGAGGCAGTCAGACTTCCTGTGGAAACATCTTCCAGTTGGATTTGCTTTCTTGCCCAACATTCTTACTTTTAGTTGAAAGATGGGTGTAATGCTTGTTTGTACTGATCAAGTATTAATAACTCTTTTTAGGCAAGGAAGCAGTGAAATTCGGCCAGATGATAAAATTATTTCATTTACGAAGTCATATTTAGGAAACTATTAACTTTAAATAAAAGTTCCATCTTGGGTAATTGAAAAATCTTTGCATCCTCCTCTAATTTAAATTGTTATGGCATCCTTCCTGTCCTGAGTGAGTTGTTATGAAATCTTTGTCCTGTGTAGTACTAAACATTGGCTATGCTTATGATGTGTGATCCTGAATAGCTTTTCGGTTCCCTGCTGCAGGTGCATGCCCTAACAACACCCTGACTTTGTCATGGACAAGCTCTGAAAATGGATTCTTTCCCACTGTGGCTTGATTTCCATTAAAGGAAGCCTCAGCAGGCAGGCAGGCAGGCAGGCAGGCTGGCTGCAGAAAAGCAGCTGCAGAGTGCTTCGAAAGGGAGCACGGAGCTCAGGGAATTAGGAGTGCAGGGAGCAAACATCATGAAATGCATGCATGCTGCAACAAGTTTTAGCCTTTTTCACATTTTATAATCAGATTAGTGAATTGATTCATGTAGGTGTAAGAATTCAAAGCTTGCAAAAGTTTTGGTATTTCGTCATAAAAAAAGCTCACCTTTGGGAAAGGTTTGATTTATATACTGAAGTCCACTGCTGTGGACATTCTTTGCTACCCCTTCTTCATAGTCTCAGAATATGAGCTTAATTCAGCTGTTAAAATGATGTGAGAAGAACAAAACCTGTGCACAAGTTGGCAATCACATTTGAGGCATTCAAATTATATGCTGTTTTAGCAATATTGAAAATAAGATCAAGTATTATTCTTATACATAAAAGTAGTCCTCATTCAATGTTTCAGTCTCTGATCTTCTAAAGTAGATAAAGTTTTGTAATTATATGATTATAAAAATTCCTCATTTGCTTTTTGTTAAGAAGATTCTGTTTGCATTGTGTTAAGTACGATGGAATCCAGACATTTTTTACTTGCTTGGATGCTATGAGAGGACAAATATATGCTAAAATCCTAGTTCCTATACATAATGTCTCTTGATTTTCTATAGAAATAATTGCTCATGAAAATATTCTTGAATAAATTCATGAACTTTCTCTTTTAGATACTGTTACGCAAACATCTGGTTCTATCCTTGATTTTGTGGGGCACTATTGTGAGTAGTTAAAGGGACATTATTCTGGAAATCCTTTTGTGTCAAAAGAAAGTGAAATACAGTACTGAATTGTCATGACTGAGAAAGCAAGAACATCATTTGCAATTAAAATTAGTTTGACATCAATTTTGCAAGTGTTGGTTTTTATAGATAAATATTTCTCTTTTGTTCTAATTACTTACCATGGCAAATGCTTACAGACTCTACTGTAGGTAAGGGTTTCTTCTTTTCAGTTTTTATTCCTGGATCATTTTGGTTTGCAACTTCTTAGCATGGTTCATACAGAGTTAAAATATAATGGGCTACTTACAGAACAAAGGTACTATCATCATCAGAATCTAGCTCTCAGCAATTGTTACTGAATTCTGGAAATTCTGAACAGGCTCATCATACTGCAAAGAACTTATTGGAGTTGGCTTTGTAATTCATCATGAAAAAAGCCTGCAACACCCCACCCCGCCCTATTAAACTGTATTGTTTAAGTTTAGTAAATGCAAAGAAATACTGAGCTAAAGTGACTTCATTTACCTCAAGTCATCTAGTCAGAGAAATCATGGCTAGATAATGAAAACCTACCTCAAAATTCATAGGGAGAAAAAAAATCAGTCTTTTTTCGTCTTGGGTTTTTCAGTTTTAGAGGAAAAAATAGAAAAATACCGAAGGAGGAACCTCTTTCTTGCATGACTTCTCATGTGGACTACACACATGCAGGAACTTCAATTTTCTTCTCCGGGAGCCCTCAAATAAATGCAAACTGCACTATCAAGGAGTTTCCTATATTTTTTTATTCCTCCTGCCTGACAGATCTTTCTTTTTTTCCCTTTTTCCTTCCCTGGTCCTCACCCCCATTCTTTTTTCCATTCCTTTTTTTTTCTGCTTGTACTTCCCAACAATAGTGCAGGCTACTGTCAGGTAGCTTTCCTCTTCTTTTACTGCTTCTTAATTTCCTTCTGCCTTAATTCTGGTAAGGAATAAAAAATTTATTGTGGGGAGAGAGAAATGGACTGGCTTACAGAGAACTGACAAAGGAGCTGCTCCTCCTGCCTCTCTCCATGGCAGAAGTAGAGCACTTCTTATGAAATAACATCAGGAAAGAGATATTCCAATAATCTTTGTGAAGCCCAGTGCATTGTGTCAGCTGAGCACTGATGGTGAAAGAACAACCACATATTACCCAGCTGAAGACTGAATATAGATGAAAGTGTATTATCACTTGAATTTGACATATTAAGCATATTTAGCATTGATTTCTCACAAAATAAAATGTTGATTTCTCACTGCCTCCCCCCCCCAAATATATATATCTTTTCCTCATTCTAAAACTTCCTAAAGTAATTTTTTTCCACTTCTTGGTAAAAACCTTCTATTTTATATTAAATGTGAACATTTGTCATTATCCCTTCACCTCACACTTGTATTCATAACAAAGAATTAGTTCCTTGCAGAGCATATTGTCCTATAATGAGCCTGACACTCCTTTTGTTCTGTAGACCTTTCCATGGAATAAGTCTATGAGTAGATTCTTTGTATAAAATCAGTACAAAGTAGCATGCTCTCAGTTTTGAATAACTAAATATGATAATAAGACAACAAAAGAATGAAATCTGAAATTGACTTAATATAATGACTAGAAACAGAATAAGGAAAAGAAAAAGAGAAAAGAAGCCAAGTTCTGAAAAGCCAGCAAAAAAGCTACCTGGCAAAAGATAAAAATATATGTAAGAATAAAAAAAAAAAGTGAATTTAATAAAAGAGCGGAACCACTGACTGATTTTATTCTTTTGCCCCCAAACTTACAATTCCATATATATTAGCTGGTCTATGAAAATTTCCACTGCTAGATTACACCAAATGCCAGTGCTCTTGCTGCAAGATAGGCATTAGAAAATATGTGCCTGCACTGCCTAGGCTTGTTCTGCCCAAACTAATACTCACAAGGTTAATGGGGAGAAATTAAAACACTTCTAAAGTCCTTTTTGATTTTGCTAGTCTTAAAATTACTATTTTATGAAAAAGGTCTCGAAAGAGCACTGTGATAGAGGAGCTTTGCACAGCTGGATCATGCATTCTTAAAATCGAAGTAAAAAAATCCTTCAGCCAGCAGACTAAAAGGCATTCTTCCTCAAACAGTAAAGATCATATGCACCTGTTAACAATCACTTCCCCTAGGACTTATTTGGTATCACTAGGTTTTACATGATTTTCTTGAGGTAGCTCCTTAGGCAAAAAATACTAAGAAAGTGGAGTCTAAAGAACATTTTAATGCATTTGTAATATTTTTAAATTATGTACTTTATGCTAGCAACCAAAAACCCACAAAGCACATACATGGTTTTGCAGCCACATGCACCAATGTTCACTGTCCTCCTACACACCCACATGCTGCCATCAGCATCACCCGTGACATTTCCTGTAACAGAACCACAGCTCCTTTACCACAAATCTGAATTAAAAACAAACAAACAAACAAACAAACAAACAAATCTTTACTTTAAAACCTGTTTTACAAGAGAAAATGTGGATGATGGAAAAACCCTCTTTTGGGTGTTCAGGAAGGGTTGGTTCTGTTTCCAGTTGGTTTAGGTGTCTGGGTACATAAATAAGGCTGGGAAGTTGGCTAATCTTCCCTCAAAGGAATGAGCATGCTTCATAGCTATCATGGGCAGCATCACTGTGGACTAAGTTATTTTCAAAGCTATGGATTTTTCATTTAGAAAGGAACTATATAAATATCACTGTAGCTTAACTAGTATCATTTGTAGGTGGTATGTTAAAGATTGTCTCTTTATAAAAGCTTTCCTAACCCCAGAAGTGTATTGCATTATTTTTCCTGATTAAGAAAAGCCCAAATACACCCCACAAAACAAACTATCAAAAGCAAAGGGGAAAAAAAAAAGGTAAAGATAGTTTTATGGTCCTGGTCTGTCCTGGTCTCCTTCAGTTTGACTTTTCAGTCAAAAGACTGAAATAAACCTTGTTAATAAACCTTTCCAACACGTATCCAAACAAGGAAAAATTGTCAGGACCAGGGAGAAAAGATTCAAAAGATGGCTTACCTGCCACTCTTTCTAAAAAGAATTGCTTGATTTAGTAAGCTTTAGAATGGAGGTGATGGTACATCTGTTTGAATAGCTGCAGCAACATGGCCTCGTCAGTGATTTAATTTTTTCATTTTTCTGTTTTTAATATGTAACTGAATTGCAAATGGAATTAAGCCATAAACATTTCATTTTACTGAAATCTACAAATGCATATGTCTCAAATGCTATTTGCTGAAATAATAACAAAAAAACTCTGGACTTTCTAAAAGGGATTTTTCTGATAAAAAGTTTGCTTGTTTTGGTATACAGAATGGCCACACCTTATACTCAGATCTGAGCTGTTTGGAGCTGGTGCTGTTGCAAAAGAGATTTTTGTGTTGATGTGTTTAGATTGTGTGCTAAAATAGCTGAAACCAAAAATGTTCTAAAGTAGTTTGAGGATTTTTATCCAGGTCTTTTTTTCCCTGGGTATTCTATGCTTTATTTGTACTCTTTGGTTGGATTTTTAAGTTCTTTGTAACTACTTTGTGAGTTTTCCTAGTTAACATCAGATTGAACTAGGCAACCTTACAAGCCAGCCTACTTGTGTGTGATGGATACACGTCTACAATCAGATTATCATTTAAATAGTGTATTCCAAATACTTACCTATGCTCAGGAAAAAGCCCAACAAAATCTGCTCTTCCTGTTTGCATAGCATTCCAATAGCCAAGCTTTTGTTCCTTCACGCAGCTGTACAGATAGATAATTCAGTTTCTGAACAAGTCCATAGAGGATGGATTATTTATAACAGCTTCTAAATGTTCATGGGTGAAAAAACTATCTGCTTGGTGAATTCATGACTGAGCAAAACATTTACCATAATCATCCCTTTTTCCCAGCAGGCACAGCTTTAGAATTGCCAAAACGGAGATATTATTGCATTTCTTGATTTCTTTTAGTCTAAATGTTGTCAAAGAGCTGACAATAACAAGAAGATCTCAAGGTTAGAAAACTAATATGCATAGGAATTCTAAACAGGGTCAACTTCCCTCCATCTGCTTTAATTTTATTTCAGTTTTATGAATCACCTCAATGCATAAACTGCTGCTGTCCCACAGGTTGTTTTGTGATGCAAAAGACATCTTCTTAAACTTCTTAATATAAGAAAAGCAAGTGTTGGTGTCCTGTTGTGGTGCGCAGTTCTGTACCAGCCTCTCTTTGAGGGCGAAGGTCTGTAAAGCAACAGCTGAAATAACTCACTGACTTCAGGAGGAATCTCAAAGCTTCCAAATGGATCTTCCTGCCCTGGGTCCAAGCATGGCACTGACTTATTCATTCTCAGTAATACTGAGGATTCCTTCCAGGTGTGTTGACAAACATGGAGTTTAACGTAATATTCTTAGGAGTTTGTTAGTGAAGGAGGTCAACACAAGTCTCTTTCACCGAGCCAGACTACTGCAAAGCTCTATAGGATTAGAAGAGCTAATTGTTATAGCCATCAAATATCTATAGTATGCCATGCACTAATAAAAGAGCTTTGAATCTCAAGTAGTTATGATATTAACTCGACAAGAAATTTATTTTAAATAGCATGATAAATTTTCCAAAATTATTAATATTGCCTTTTTGCAGGCAATTCATCTTGCCCATATTGCAGGCTGAAAGAAAAACAAGCAAATCACAAAACACTGAAACTTTAGCAGTAAGTGTTGTTTATAGGGCATGTGCCTGATGATCTCTGAAATTTAAAAACTTTGTATCTAACCTATGAGAGAATACTACGTTTTATGGAAAATAGTGATTATCTAATGTGTGAGTCATAGCTTAGGTTTCTGTTAAGTAATAGAAATTTTTATCCAGTAGCATCTTTATTATCACTGGTATACCAGAACAAAAAAAGTATAATTGTCAGAGCTTTGGCTGAACTTAAAAGGACACAGATTTACTAGAAGCAGAAAAAGTAGAAATTAAACAGAACTGAAGAAAATGGGAAGTGTGAAAAAGAGGGAGTGTACGAAATAATTCTGATTATTTTTAGTTTTACTCTTTGATCTCCTCTATTGACTGTCAAATATCACCAGCAGAAACATGATATATAAAATTCCAGAGAAAGAAGAAAAAAACCCATAGGTTAAATATAGATACAGTGTATAGAGGGGATTTATCTTATTTTTTGCTTCCTGCTGCAGTTTAACACATAGATAGACATATTTTGAAATGTTTTGAGAAACGGCTGCTTAATGCAGTTTTATGGTCACTGAACTTCTTGCTTACTAGAAAAGCTCTATCTCTAACCTCCTGAGGGAATGGCACATAGGCAACAACTTTTTAAACATAATTAGGGAAATACACTCAATTGTGTCATGAAAGTTTAGGAAAGGCAGTTGTGTATCTGGGGCAAATCCTAGGTTTTTTACAACGCAATGGATTGGTTTGATCATCTGATTGTGACTGCTTCATTCCCAGCTGCTCCCTTCCCTGGACTCCCCCTCCTTGGACCTCTCAAAGCTTCTACCCACCAGGCAAATGTTCTCCTCCTCCAGTCCACATCTGCACAGACATCTTTCTTCTCATCTTGTCTGGGTGAAAGACTGTTGTTCTTCTCCATTGTTTCCTCTAAAGAAGTAGGATACAACATGGCAACAGTATAATGTATTGCAATATCATACAGCATATTGTGTCTCAGGTTCCAAGTAAAACAATTATTTCCATATGAATTCTGTTTTCCAAAAGGTGATTCACTGTGTCTTACTCTCATATGCAGACTCGGAGCAATGTTTACATTTCTTTTATGCATGAGAATAAATATGCACATTGTAAAGTGTGCTTTTTTCTGTGTAAAGGAATATTTCACAGGATTGAATGTAGTTTATTTTATGCAATGGGTTGACAGGCACTGTCTAAAGCAATTTAACTCTCCTGTCCCCAGGTGGTATCAGAACAATTAATTTATTTCTTTTCTCAAAGGAAATATTTTTACCTCTGCAGTCCTTAATGTAGATAAACCCTTGCTTTTGTCATATGAAGTGGTAATTACTTGAAACATATCTGAAGTACGTACACTGATACTGCTCAGTGTTCTGTTAAATGGATTGTATATACAAAGTGCTTTGATACTCCTGATGTGATGTGTAGGAATGGGTATTTAGAGCTATTATAGCACAGGATGATCCACATCACAACAAAATGCTCACCTTGGCTGGTCAGTGTTAGATCATGGAAGCCTATACAGCTCCAATTCAGAAATGTTCACCTGCTTTCCCACCACTTTCTTCAGCAGGAAGGACGTCTGAGCACTATTCATCAGTCAGCATAAACTGTATTGCCATAATTGCCCCACAGGCCTCATCTCTAGTCACCACCTCATACTCTGAGAGCAGATACTCTTCAGAGAATGGCACTTCGTTTGTATTGTGATATACTGCTTCGGGCTGGATTAAACACATTTTTTGATGTTTTTATCATGGATTTATCTTAAAAAGCAGTCCTAACACAAAAAAACCTGTTGCTTCAGATCTGCAGCTTTAAGTCCTTAGAAACTTTGCATCCATTTTTCTGGCCTCAGCTCAGGTGATGACACTACACACTGAAAGTAATAAAGACTGACGTCATTCATTTTTGTTGCTCTCTCTCAGGCAGCTGTTCTGGGCATTGCAAGCACATGAAATACAGTGTATATAACATATCATTTGTTACTTCCATCTGGCTTTTTGGAAAAAAAAATGAAATTTCTGGTACATGAAAAAGGGAGCTGCTTATGGACTAAGCTCAGGATAGGAGCCTAGCTTCACACTCAGCTACCATTATCACTATATCCAAAAGAAAGCAGTGTAGAAAACTGAGGTGCAAAACTGTCTTCACAGTACTGACATGCTAGCTTCAAGGGCAGTCATGAAATACACAGATAAGGCAGATGTAAGGCAACATGTACATTCAATATCTACTGTCTATATTTTATTTCTAGTGAATACCATTCTTTATTGACTTCAGTAGTGCTGCTCCTGGGATGGATGGATGGATGGATGGGTGGATGGATGGATGGATGGATGGATGGTACACAAGAAATATTGTCTCTGAGATAATAAAGATGTATTTATTCAATAGCTCTTTTTTAGCTTTTGGCCTTAAATATTAAGGAAAAAGGTTTACAAATGCTAGAGAAATTAGCTTTTTTACAAAGCAGAATTAGAAATTCATTATTTTGGCTATTTGATATGTTCTCTGTATGCAAATTTGTGAAAACAAATTTGTGCTATCAAAATTTCATTATATCTTTTTTTTGTTTATTGATTTATTGTTACATTAGTTAACATGCTTTTTTATGCCTGGAAAAATGTTGATGAGTATAGATGGAAATATTCGTCTCTAATTTCCATTTTCTTATTCAGAGTTGAAGTTAAGGATTTCTGAGATTAAGCCTTTCTCCTGCAGGCAGTCTTATCTCTTATTCCCTGTCTCAGTGCTGGAACTCTTAAAATCCCCTTTTCATGCTGTCCACATGTCCACAAAACATGACCTGTCATTGAAGGAGTATCCCCCTCATATTGCCTGATGCAGAGCTCTAGATCTTCCATATAAACATCTTTCAGTGTAAACAAATATTAAGTACTATATCAAGGCTTGTACTGAAAAAAAAACCTAAACAAAACTTGCTTTCTTGACCTGTTTAGTGATAGGAGGCGACATCCTGCTTGCACCAAGTGTTACTGCAGCTCTGTCAGGTGCTCGATGACCGTGAGACTGCTGGTTTCAGCTCTGTACAAAGCTGCAGTCAGCTGGAGTTTATTCATTTGCCATGCTTGAACAGGTTCAAGGTTGTAACTCCTGCCCTGCTGAAGCAGATGTTGGTGAGACCAGGATCAGACCTCTGTATTAGTATAGACAACGCAGGTGAAAGATGGAGAAAAAGAAAACAAGAAACTTATTTTCCCTTTTTTTGATAGCTCAGTGAAATCTGATTAATTTAATCATTATTTAGCATAATCTCACCAATTTTGAGCTGATTTAGCATTTGTACAGGTGCCACATGTGTTTCTAAGACCTATGAATTCTAATTGCCCTTGCATAGGGGATCTGACATAAACTGTTTCCAGCTTCAAATCAGTTTCGGCAGCTGGGACATACACTCCAAATTTCTGTCCCTTCTGGAGGGTAAGGAGAGTTATGAGCCCCTAATCAGTGCTCTGAGAGATATCCCTGCCCTGCCAACAGGGAAAGCCAAAAACTTCCTTCATCTGAAATCTCATCTTTGTCAGCTAGCTGTCTTCATATTTTCCTATATTGCTGTGCTCGCTAAAATAAGTAACAGTAAGTTACTAAGCTTCCATTTTACTAAAACTATGAAACCTGAAGATAAAGGATTTGTTAATCAGTTTTTAAGATCCCTCACTAGAAGGTGATAAATTTCCTCTTTCTCCCAAGAAGGTTGTTTTGGCTGCCCCAAAATGGCAGATGAACCAAGTGTACCATGAACAGAAGGAAGCTGTCAGTCTGAATTGTTGGGTCCTAAGAACTATGCCAGCTTGACAGTCTGTTACCCTCTGCTTCTGCATTACACTTGTGTTTCTCTCCCTTTCCTGAGTAGAGGAAATAAATTAGGGGGAGGAGTGAGTGTTTTATGTGGGAACATAGTGAAAAATAAGAACAGAGTATCACATAAAAGTTCGAAAGACTAAGTTGCCAGCAGTGTTATATACTCCTCCTCTTCTGAACATTGGAAAGTATTAGCTAGAGAGCATTTATAAAAGTTATTTATTTCTAAGGAAGAAAGAAAAGGACAAAAGATAGGAAATACTGTATTAGTATCTGTGTCTGTTATGCATTCTGTAAGGTTTCAAGGAGGTTGAGTCAAAAATGGAGGCTTTTATTTCCTTCCCTCAGAACAATGGAAAAGATCTTTTGCCATTCTTGTAAAACTGGATGAGATGGAAGTAGGAAAGAAAGAAAAGAATTTCAGTTCCATGAGTATTTGGGTCCATTTGGGAACTCTAGTTTTTATTATATAATAGAGGGGAAAAATAGATATCGTAATAGAAATATTTTAGTTCACACTGTTCTTTTTTTTTTTTTTCTTTTAATAAACTGCATGCTGCAAGGCAAAGTAAAAAGTGGAAGGCAATAGGTCAGATTTCCTTCTATGGTTCAGTGACATGCTGAAATAAGCCTTACTGTTTATCCTTCTTACATCCTCCTGAAACAAACCTTTATTAATTCTCTGTTTGAAATAGAACACAATGTGTGTCCTCATAATGGGCCATATCCTGCTATCAATATTTTAACAGATCCCCCATGGACTGTAATGTGGAGTCTGCTAAAAAATTGATGGCACCATTATGCTCAACTGCAAGTGTACTTATAATTAAATTATTTTTCTTTGTATTCATTCAAATTTCTGCCTATGAGAAATTAAAGTGCCCTGGCTAAACTAATTAATTGTGAACACATTGTGTTTTGTTTATTTTGGTAATGTTTGCTTCAGTCTGAAAGCCTGTCAGAAATGTTCATGCTTTCCTGCTATGGATTAACACACAAAAGTTCAGCAGCTTAGTACAGATTCAAAAGACAAATTACAGCAAAAGTAATTTGCTCTGATTAGAGGAAGCAATTGTTATAACTAAGTATAATATATGTGCAAGTAGAGCCTTGTTGAATAAAGCTGCATAAAAGAGAGGAAGGAAGGCTAGAAACTGCAGAACAGTGAACTTATGATAAAACCTGAAATAGAAGAATTTATGAAAAATTCTTATTTTTGGCCTTCTGATTTCATCAAGGTTCAGAGACCTGAGGAATAAAGTACATGAAGTTTCAGCAAATAACATAGAATTTCCACTCAAGAAGTATGTGCTTTAGAAAATAATTCTCCATACCATTTAAAATTTAAACAAAAAAATTTAATGCAAAATATACACTGCAGTTATTTAAGGGGGAAGACTTTCCAAAATGAGAGAGAGATTACAGTGAATTTCTGGGTTGTATTACATTGGACTAAGCCTTGTAGCTGCTGTTTTCCTTTATTAACTGCCTTAAGTTCATATTTATGAGTATTTCCCACCACTGAGAAATGGAATGAATGAATTGCTAGCTGAATTTGAGCCCGTTCTGTCTTTCTCTATGTTCTCTTTGTTTCTCGTGGTAGCTTTTTGAGTTTTTCTCTCCTTCCCTCCCTTTAGTGCTTTGCAGCTCCTGGAAATCTTTTAATTTACTCATTTCAGAAACCACCTGGAAGATAAGTCTTGGTAACAATCCATGCACAAGATGATCAAAAGCTTTGTGAATACAATACTTGTAATTTTTTTTCATCATGTATTCTAGATATAATTTAGTTTTTTATAATTTCACACTCCATAAATACATATATAAGTCTGTTTCCAATTTTTTTCAATTGTTCAGAAACAGTATATCATTATAGTAGATGCAGATATCCATATATAGGCTTTATAAATACATTTCTAAGGACCTAATTTTGAATGGCTAGATTTTTATGTGTCTGTCAGAAAGTTTTTCAGCCCATAACAAAAAACAGGATAAGCCAACTGAGCAAAATTGAGTAGAAAGAACATCACCCTTCTGCAGTGTTTTAGAGAATGTGGGAAGCTTTGGGCTAGGCTCTCTGAAATACTGAGTACCTCTCACACAAACAATAGAGTACAGCATTCTAGACATCTTGAGTTTAAGCAGAAAATCTCTACTATCCAGCAAAGTTTCTGACAGGAATGGAAAATGGCAGGTTATGAATGATGATTTTTGTAATCAGAATGGAAAACTGCTCCATCATAGCCTCCGGTCTTTGCCATATTAAAACTGGGCCTTGATATCCCTTCTTTGGAGGAGAAGGAGAACACATACAGTATTCCTTTTTATGCTGCAGTGCATTCAAATCTTTACTCAGTAAATATTGCTGGAAAGATCTGTTACAGTGACAACATTCAGTTTTTCTACTGTTCATCCATAATGTGACAATCTATGCACACAGATACATTTGGCATGTGTTTTGCCAAAGTACTTACTCCCAAAATCAGGTTTAACTTCTGTATCACAACTAACCTAGTAATTTATGAGACAACAAGAGGCAAGGAAAATTTTTCTCATCTGTATTTCTCAGCAGTAAATCAAAATAAACATGCAAGTTTAGGAACTGTTTCTCTTGCTTTTTGCAGTGCTGCAGGAACAGTGTTGTCTAAGTTATTTGCTTTATGAATTCTTTGGTCTTGCAAACCAGGGAAGAACACACAGAAGCTTAAAATGTTTTCATATTTATGTATAGAGTTTATGAATATGTGTATATGTGTTTATGTACAGAAAATTATTAAACCCATTTAGCCCAGGTTATAAATGAACCCTGTTCTCAACAAATTAGAGAATCCAATATCCCATAGTAGAGGAAAGCTCTCTCTTTTTGCAGCTGCACAAATGTCAGTTGCTCAAAATGGGCAGAATGACTACAGGATAATTCTCTGTTCCCCACCCTGGTGCTTGAGAAGTGCTGCAGTGTGGGTGGTGTACTCTTGCCATGTATTTTTGGGCCACCAGTATGAGACATACCACTCTGAAGGTTACAAAAATATTTGCATCAATGTCTTTTTCTGGAGTCCTTATCTTTATATAGCTCTTTCAGTCTACTACTTGGTGTAAACCTGCAATATGAGAAAATGTCTTGAAAAAGCTGAAAAAAAAAGAAAAAACCCACTACCAAAATTAAATTTACACAACACAGTGAGGGTGAACATGCCCAGTCTGGTTTGTTTATAGTTACTTTCAGCAGATCTGCTTACAAGTGCCGTATGCTGATATGTCTCATTGATAAGAGACAGGACAGTTAGAAACAGAACATGCAGAATTTTTTATAAGAGGCTTGAAATTAGCGTTGTCCCGTTTGCACTTACAACTTAAAGATGAACTTGGTGTTTATCCTGTGACACAATATTAAGTCAATAGATAAAAAAAAAAATTAATTATAGTTTCAAGACTGATGCACCAGTGTTTGTTATTGTTGAGATGCAGATTTTTTACATGTATAAATTTTGTACTAATATCATAAAATTGATTGAGGATGATCTCTAATACTGTTTAGGAACATTTTAGGAACAATATACATTTCACATAAGCTTTTAGACTTCCTAACTTTAGTAAAGGCACTAAGTTTCTGGAATAAAGCTGATCCTGCTAGCTACACGATGCTAAATCTTGCTTCAGTATCATTTAAATGAACCATAATTATAGTTACAGTTGAATCCCAACACCTGCCTTAGCTGATTACAGTAAAAAATATCAACAAACAAGCATAGCTTCAAAGGAATAAAATTAAGCCTACCAAATCCCTATGACTACTCCAGCAGAGCTGTGGGAAACGGATTAGAAAATAGCTCAGTGAGATATGTTGTGAGGCAGACAACATAATATTCCTTTTGTATTACGTGCTAGAGCAGAGAAGCTTTAAAGCATGAGCTTTAAACTGACAATTCAGCTGGTGTTGCATTGTCCTTGGCTGGAGTAACACCAAGAAAACAAGTTTTGCATCTCTCTCGGTCCTCTATCCCAAATAAGTACAGGCAGACACACCCTACATTCTTCTGATGCCATCATGTAGAGGGGATTCAGAGTTAGAAGAGGGCACAAAGAAAGCTTCCAAATTTCCTGTATTTACTGCCTCCTAAGATTGATTTTTTTGTCTTTTTGGAGCAAAATTACATGCTTCAGATGTAGATGAAGTAGAAAGAATCCTAATAACCAGTCTTGTAATTGTTATAAGAGAGTTAACGCTAGTGTTATCTAGCAAGTAATGTTAATTTATTGATAGCAGTACATTTATCCTTTTAATGCAGCAGTCTAGGAAACACTGAGGATTTTAAAAGGGCAGAATTTTTTTTGTAAGAATCTGATGCAGATTCTGCATATCAATCATGTCTTAAATTGTCAGCTCTTATTCTAAACTTAACATTCAAGCAACACAGCAAAACCACCTTTGTTCTGAACTCAGTGGGATGTGAAATGCCAGCATAGCAAGAAAATACCATTTCTTCATGTAGAAACAGACCATCAGACCATCAAAGATGTCAGGATTAATATAAAGTGGGCTGTCAGAAGTACTATCTGCACTGAAAAAACAGATAAACAGATTTCAAAATGGAAGTTAAATGCTTTTTCTTTTAAAGTAATAAAGACCAGCTATAAGTCTTTTAGTCATTTCTGTGTCAGGAGTCAAAACTATGCCATCTGGTAGGACAAGGAAGATTCCAGGCTCTAGTGACAGTGACTGCAGTTGCCTCTGCTGAATACTGTTTACACTGCACATTGCAGTACAATGTAGAATTGCCAGAGTTATGTATAAAAGGAGGACCTTGAACACTGGGAGGAATAAAGCCACATTAGTTAAGATTTCTTCTTGGGTTAATACACACTGCTTTTCATCACAGGGTTTGTGTATTAAAATGCCAGTTGGATTATTTGCAATGGAAATGTTGCTATAGTGCTTCTGGTTTCCCATCTAGTACCAACATGACTGTGTGCTGGGATGTCCTGAACCAGATTTCATAGGCAAAACTAATACAGATCAGTATGTACTACTTCAATTATGTAAGAGTCAGTTTACCTACACACTAGTAATCTGAAGAAGTCTGTTGCTTGTCACAAACCCAGACTGAGGATGTTGCAGAGGAATTGCCAAGGCACCATCTCATGCGAACTATTAGCCTTCCCTGCTCACAACGGGAAAAAAAGTGTGAAAAGCACACTTTGGTGCTTCCAAAGATATTGAAAACTGGAGTGGAAAGCCACTAGAACATTTGGCAGGCTGGAGCACATAGTGTGAAAAGCTGATAAACCTAGATTTATCCAGTCTGGAGAAGAGGAAGCTCATGAGGGTCTCACTGGTTTCTTTATTATTTCATGGAAATCTCTACAGGAGATGGAGCCAGAATCTTCACAGTGCACACTGCAAAAAGTGTCAAGATAACAGACACAAACTGCATCAAGGTCATCAAATACAGGATAGTGAAAGGAAAGAACTCTTCACAGTGAGGGTGGTTAAACACTGCAGCTGGTGGTCCGGAGACGTAACAAGGTCTCCGCCTTTGGAGAGATTGAAAACACAAGTGAGAGAGGGCTTTGGCAATGATCGAGCTGAAGTTAGCCCTACCATGAGCAAGGGTTTGGACTGAATAACCACCAGGAGCCCATTCAGACTGAAATTATTCTGTGTGCCTGTGATTTTTAATGGACTATGGAATTTTACCTGGACTTGAAATATACATACTCATATCCATGCATCTGAATCCTTTTACCCTCAGAAGGTGACCACATGCACACTGAACACTGAGACAGTTCCTGTCTTATGCTGTCAACTGAGCTATTTGGGAAAAGGGTATCTGGAGCAGGAAAGTACACCAGGGATTTTAGTAATATTGAAAACTATGAAAGTTGATCAGTTGGTGGTCAATGCTGTGGTCTGATTTCCCCCTTTAGTTATTACCTTGTGCATAATCATGCTAATGAGAGTAAATAATATAGTTTAAAACCAGATGTGATCATCTAGGTGAGTTCATCCCACCTGCATATGTTTTATACATAAACCATTTGAACAGTTGCTATAGTGTCTCAACTCCATTAACAGAATTTCTCCTATCAGAATGCAAAGATTAATTAATAAAGTGCCCTGTAAATATCACTAATAGCTGAAAATAGCTATGTATGTCATGGATATTTAGAATTTTTATCATAAACCCCCACCCCCCATGTTTTAATACAAATACGTGGTTTTTTGGTTTTCCTAAGGATGACTTGATTTGAAAAAATATTGTCTAAATAGTGTGGCGATTTATTTCTTTTGAAATACAGAGGTCTTTGGTACAAAGTATTTATCCAAAAACTGGTTTGAAAGCCTTCTTTTTGTTTTTAAGTTGTCATAGAGCCAAATTCTGCTTTCACAGGGCGAGGCATGTGGCTGCACTGGAGTCACCAGGTATGAAGTAATTGAAAGTTGTACATTAACTTATAATTATACAATTTGATTCAAACCTTTTAGTACCACTGACTAGTATTTTTCAACAAATTACATAATAATCTCAATGCAAAGCCTTATTCTAGATGGTTTTTGGTATGTTTTGTATCAGCAGCAGCCTGGTACTCAGCATGCAACAGTAATGAGCGGCTGACTTTGCAGTACAATCAGCAACCATTGTTTTTTGAGATGAAAGGCCCCTTGGGTTCAGCCTTGCAAAGTGCACAGTATTCTGGCTTCAGTTCTGCCAACTCGGTCAACATACATGTGATATGAAACATCTGAGTCAGCTCACAAAAATAATGAGGTTGCACTTGCATTCAGATAAACACACACTAAAACGTCTCTCTGAGCACAGCACACATTGTCCCGCAGGACTCACTTTCTGTCTTATGTGCTTATGCATGAGCATCAACTTGTCAGCTGCTCTAGTAAACCACAGTTTTACTCTTAGCAGAATGGCTGACAGCAGCTTGGGAAATATGAGCTATAATACGTGTCAAGAATTTGTGTTATTGTTTGCTGAGAAAATGAAAGAGGTCATACCCACAACTGATACTGATGTGCAAGCACAATCAATTGTCTGTATTGTAGATCCGTACAGCATTGATCAAGTCAGAGGGTGTTTCCTGCAGGTTAATAGCTAGCTGATAGTCCAAGCCCATTTACAGTTACAGTAAGAAAGAGAAAGTTTGATTTTGATAGTGTTGCAGCTACAGTGCTAGAAATACATGCTATCCAAACCAATGTTGAAGACAGAAACTGTGTGGTTGAATACCCTCTCACAGCTGAAGAGTGAAGACTGCTATTCAGTGAAGATGCAGTCAGATCCTTTTCCCCTGGAATATATATACAAGCCATGATTTTTGGTGTTTTTACAGAGCTGCAAGCTGTTCTTCCTCAGTTTTGTCTTTTATTTAGGAGATGCATGACTTTGCAGCAGACCAGAACAGACTACTTGGGCTAAAGTAACATAAGGTCTTTCACTCTGTCATATTACTTTCTGCTCTTATTGCAAGCTTTAAAAGTGTCCCACATCATTACTTTTCATCAGTTTATTTTATAAACCAACCTCAACTTCACATACAAAGACATTGAAAAGACCACTCAAAGCCCACTTTTTCATCAGGTGTTTCCAACTGGCAGTGAAAAGGAATAGAATATTTTACCGGTGTTTTTGGAATCCATGTAGCTGATGAGAAATAGATTTTGTGAGTTGTTCAGCACAGGGTTCCTTTCTGTCCTATCCTGCAAGGGCTGGCTGGATGTCCTGCAGCGAGGGTGAGGGTTGCTGTGCACACTCCTCCTTTAATACGTGGCCAGCACATTCGCCAAGGCACACTTCCTGAGGGTACGTTATGAATGTATTTTCAAATTTGAAGAGCGTGGTGATGAATTAGGGTATACACTACAGAAGAGGGTGCTGACTCCAAGTTAGCAAGTCACAGACCTTTGCTGCTGACTCCACCATCCATTAAGAAAATGCTTGATCTCTCTCTCTCTCATCTGACATTTCAGAGTACACTGTGGGAAAGAGAAGTTCCAATTGAAATTCAAGCCAAGTAAAACAGAAGAGAAAAATGTTTTCTGTGAACTGAAAAACTGGGTTAGAAACTTGCGTAGATGGCAGGGGCTCCAAAGGGTCAAACTTTTGAAATCCTTCATAGAGTTTGACAAATAACTAAAAATAACAATGAACTTAAAACTTCCATATTTTATTTTTTTTTAAACTTTTTCAGTTTTGCTACAGCTTAGGATATTTGCCACTGTTTAAAATAAATAACTTGCCCATAATATGTTTAAAAAGAAAATAAAACAAAACCCCGGCAACCCACCTTAAGTCACTTGGTTAAGCAAACAGTGTACTTACTTATTTCCATGCAATATACATATATTTTTTGAACATTTTCATATCCCCAAGTACATTTCTGTGCCTATAGCTGAATAAATAGCTAATAATATAATAGCTAAATAGCTATATAATAGCTATTATAGGCTGTTGCTGTGTCTGTAGTGGATACTGATAACAGAATTTGAGAGCAATTACGGAGTATCACCCAATTATCTAGTATACACACACTGAGTCAAGCTACTTAATAAATCTGTAGAAAATTTCTCAGAGATTGCTAAAAATCTGCAAGGGAAACACTATAGCACATTGGTGGCAGTGTGACATATTGAATGATACACATTCAGAATATTTTTTCCTGTGATTTCTAGCTTTTATTTACATTGACTAATTGCACAGCAGGCCTCAGAGATAGCAAAATGAAAAAAAAATTATTGGCAGATCCTCTGGCAAGATTGCTAATGGACAAAATGCATAAGCACTAAGAAATAGGACTTCTATGATTATTGTAATTTGCTTATATACTAAATGTAAAAAAGGAAAATACAGTTGGGCAAGGAATTCTGATTCTGCTAGTGTTCATTTAGGATTGAAGGTCCAAGGGCAGTTCTTGGGTCTTATTCTTAATTTGCCAAGAAAGGTTGGACCAGATGATCCTTGAGATACCTTCCAGCCTGGTATTCTGTGTTTCTATCATATGATTTTCTATCAGTATATGGCTCGTGTCAGAATATCCCTGGCCTATAAATGAATTGGTCTTTATTTACACTGACATCTATGACTGACCTGAAGATCTTCCTCGAATCTGTATTCAAAGACCATTAATGTAAGGACTCCTCCACAGTGTCCCTGGAAAATCACCTGGTACCAGGTAAATAACATTCCTTTTTGTCAAATTTTTAGAATTTATGTGTTAGAGTTCACTGGAGTGCAGGATGTTTTTAAGTATTAACATAAAAGTTCAATCTTGCAGCACTTCTCTTCCCTGCTCCTTCTCATAGCTGTTTTAAGTGGACACAACTCAGAAAGGCAAAGGAGTCACCCTCAGACTGATCACTGAAAGAGTCTTACCATGAGAGTTTAACCATCTCACAAAGATGATGAGGGGACTGGAGCATGTCTCTTAGGAGGAAAGGCTGAGAGAGCTGAGCCTTGAGAAGAGATGATTGAAGAGGGGATCTTATCAAGGCATGCAAATACTTTAAGGGCAGGTGTTCAGACACTGGGGCCAAACTCTTTCCAGTGGTGCCCAGTGACAGGATAAGGGGTGATGAGCACAAACTGAAACACAGGAAATTGCATCTGAATATGAGGAAAGACTTCTTTCCTTTCAGGGTGACAGCAGTGGAACAGGCTGCCCAGAGAGACTGGGGACTCTTCTTCCATGGAGATACTCAAACACTATTTGGATGAAATCTTGTGCAGCCTGGTGAACCTGCTTCAGGCAGGACAGTTGGACTAGATGATCTCCAGAGGTCCTTTCCAACCCCACCCATTCTGTGATTCTCTGATAAGGGACAAATACAAAATAAATTCTTTGCATGTGGGAGAAATGCAAGAAAACATTTGTCTAAGCATATTCACATAAATTTCCATTCAGTCAGGTAAAATAAAAGGGTAAAATAAACATAAACAATGCAACACAAAAAAATAAAGATACTGTTAACCAGTTAAAAATAATATTTAACAAAACCCAGAGAACAGAGCATTGAAATTGTGCTCAGGAAGACTACTTTTTCTGTCTTTTTTTCATTTTTCATCAGGAATATCAAAATACTGCATTTCTTTTCATATTGTTTGACTTGAATAGTAATACTGTATTTCATTTGACTGTCTCCAAATGTTTAACATTGTGTCACATCAATACTTTCAGGGGTGAGGGAGAGGTCTGCAATGGTGCCACAGGTCTTGTGTTATGGAAGACAATGTCTAATTTATTTCCTCTATACTGGCATTCCTTGTTGAACTTTTGCCTTCAACAAAGCTAGGGCAGATCACTCTCTTCCTGAACATCAGAGTGCACAGGAGAGTCAGCACAGCTTACTGCAAATCCTGGAAGAAGACAATGCTTTGATTTTAGTACACTTGGGCTGCTCAGGGGGCTGCATAATGTGTCTATGGCAGCAGTAACTGGGTGCATGTTGACATCGCCTGACAAATTCAGGAAACACTTGGGCAGGGAGTACACAAAGAGTTCTCTGTTGCCATGGCTACCTGCACTGCCATCCTCTAAAACCAGTGTCAGTATTTTGGTCTTTTGTTAATGTCTGCAATGGAATAAACCTGAAAATAATAACAAAACGTAAATTTTATTTCACAAGCTTCATGTGCTCTGGATTATGGGAAGTTATGAAACCATAATTTGTCTTGAAAAAGAAAAATCACCATGCAAGGCACTAAAATGCCAGAGTTGGTTTCCACTTTTGTTTAAATTGTGTAAATGGTTTATTCAAGATTTGCAAACATTGTTTCTTGATTACAACCGGATATTTCACTTGCAGCTATTCAAACATGACATGATTAAATATAACAGGAGTAGCATTTAACCCGCATAAAAATAATCATAATCTGACAAAGTTCTAAGTAAACTTTATTAGTCCTTTTGACAGACCAAGTGAGACTATCCAGAAGCTTTCTTAAGATATTGTGTAGTAGAGCCTATTAAGGAAAGAATTTACTGAAGCTTATATAGTAATATGTAGTCAGAGAGTGAGATAAGGTCTTATTGGTGACATAAGATGAGAAAATATAAAAATATGCAACTGATTATAAAAACGTGATAGAGGAACTGCCTTTCAGGTTGTTTCTGAAGCATTAGGCTTAAACAGTTCTTAGACACAGGGCAGGTAAGCAGCTGTGGGAATATAAAATTTTATTAATTCTACAGAACAGCTGTCAGCAGTGGTCTGCGTATTTTGTAGCTAATTCACTGTTGTACTCCAAAACTTTAGGACTAGCTAAGAGAGCAAGACTCTATGACCAGGACACAGAGACACAGGCCCTGTGCAACAGTGTTTTGCCTTCCTGGGAGCACTGTGAAGTTGGAACAATCCCTCTCCTTCTGCAACAGTATACTGCTATATAGCCAATACATTATTGCCTGGTTTGATCTATTTTAAACATTAGAAATAATCTGATAATTTTAGTTTTAATAAATCAGAATAACAAATGGCAATTTTCAAAGAAAAAAAGCTCAAAACTTATTCTGGACCTGATCTGTAACCTGACTCATTTGCTGCTTTTTGACTATTCATCTCTTAATTCAAGTATCAAGAGTCAATTAGATTGGATTCTACTGACTAAAATCCTGGGAAACTGTGTTTCTAGAGTATCATCAGAATACATAAAAGTTCTCAGAATAAAACAAAGTATTAGCCATATAATTGACTTATTGAGCTATTTAGGGAATTAAAGATATATCATAGGAGAAGCTTAAGTCTGGTAATCACACTGGAGGATATCAGATATTTAAATAACTCTTTGCAAACTTTATGGAAAATCTCATAGAAAGTTTTCTGAAATTTTCTGCTGATTCTTGCTGAGACTTGGGTTTTTTTAAGCCAAGCCCCTACTTCACATCACTACTGTCTCAGAAAAAATGAACAAAATGGATAGTAACCAGCTGAGTACTTCCACAAGCCTGCTGGTATATGAAGTAAGTGAGGGCAATCCACAAGAAAATACACTAAGAGCAATTAGAAGTTTACACCTTCAGACAAGTGTGTTTCCTCTGCTGCTTTAACATCTAAGTCTAGCACTAAAACTTGAATTTCCTACCCTATCTATAGTATAAAGCATGTCAGTATAACCAGTTTCAGCAAAAAAAAGTTGACTCATGGAGTCAGGTTTTGCTTTGCCTCTGATGGAGTTGTGCAGTGAATATGTCGCTGTAAACGTGTCTCAAGAAAGTTCCAAGTGTGGTTTAGGGAATTCAAAATAACTATAGTTGAGTCGAAGAGCTTTGATGGCAGCTATTGTGACAAGTTATTTCAATGAAAAAATTACTGGTGAGAACTGGGGAAGGGTTTTCACAATAATTAGATGTAATAATAGAAGTAGCTGGAAGAGCAACATAGCATTTTAATTGCCCTACAGTTATTTTTGGACTTAACTGCCCCCCAACCCAGCAGATAATGGGCAGATCCAAAAGCTAGCAGTTGAACTTCTCAAAGGCATGGATATAAAACTGGCTGGCTTACACTGGCAGTTTGAGAGACTGCTTCATTCCTGGAGCAGTGTTCAAAGTACCGTGCAAGGCACCAGGTCAAAGATTGGTGAGACTAAATCCAGCCCCCCAGCAAGGGCTGTCAGCTGCTTCATGTAAAAATGACATTGACTGCTCCTGTGGAAATGAGCTTCCTCTGAAAGAGGATGAAATACAAGAGACTTTCTGCTTCCAGTTATTGCTCAAATACATCTGGAAATGTGAATCCCATCAGTATTTCCTACTAATAATTAATGTTTACTACTAAGTTAAAATGTAACATCTTCAGTCTAGCAAAACTGCTATTCAGGGACAGCAGATTTACTTTTAATGTATAAATTTATGGTATTGGCTGGAGGTTTATTCCAAAAACACAAATCCAGGATAACTTCACCCGATAGCAAGGGTTGCATACCATCATGCAAGCAATGAGTAAGTAAAAGTCCCAGTGGGAGAGAGGCACATGGTAATTTGGAACAGCTATGAACATGAAATATTACCAGCCTGTGTGGAAACAAATTAGGCAGATTTATCCCATAGTACCATTTGTTTCCCTTTGGTTCACACAACATACAGGATTTTTATTTATGGTAATGAGATTGAGGTTAGATCTACAAAGACACTTAATGAAAGAAATTTGGTAGCTTTGGAGAGATGGGGCTCATTAGTGGCTGTTTGGTACAGGGTGGAACCTGCCTGGGGTTGTTGGGCACTGCCAGAACTACAGAGATCATACTCTGGAGAATAAGCATTGGAAATGGGATAAGGGGAATAGAACCAGTACTGCTTCCACTGCCTGTGCAAACACCCTTGTTAAAGCTCACAGCAGAAGGCATATAAAATAACTCTGATGATCGGGGTATATATATTTATCTATGACATTTCTCTGTCAGAGGATCAAATGATTATACTAAACAAAACTGTGAGTGGTATCTATTTTCACATCTATATTAAGAGTATGCAGCAATGCATGCCAAGATTTCTCAGTTTTCATTTATTGTTTTGACATCAGCAAGCAAAAGTGGGTGTCTTACACCACCATATGACAAACAAGAGATGATATTGCATGGTCACTGTGGAAACTGCATTTGTGAAAAAGAGGTTCATATTTGTACTCTTTTAATGAAGATAAGCCATAGCATTTCTTCAGTGTGGCTACTCTAACTTTGGTGCCAGATTGCCAGAGCTACAAGTAAAAAGAAAGTGCAAAAGATTGCTGGGATTCTTTCATTTTCTTTTTTTCTTTTTTTTTTTTCTGAACTCATTAACATCATTCAAAGTTTAAAAACTGTAATATTCTACATGGAAGAAACAGGCTTTCCAGCAAGAAGGTGGCAGTTCACTGATCTTGGTAAAAGTACATTAAGGACAACACTCACTGGTTTTGATTGGAAGTGGTCATCTGATACAGGAAGTCAATTCAGAAATACATGTTTTCCTTCATTCGGAATGTACTAGGTATTGATTCATTGATGGTGTTCAGACACTGTGCCAAAGGCCGACGGTGTAGTTACGGAATAGGTTGTTCACCACATGGCAAAGTTCAGTAGCATTGTAATAAACATGACACTCAGGTAGGAAACATTCTGCAGTGAGGAATACAGACTCCACCCTGGCCAAGGAAGGGTTAGTAGGCTGCTGTAGATTAAAGTAACCCTCTCCTATTAACTTCTAAAATTATTGCAGAGGAGAGGTGTCAGTTCAGTTGATACAGGCTGAAGGAAGTGTCTCTCCGTAGCTGGTGCCTTTGTGAAAGTCTGGGGTGGATGGGCATGGGCAGGTTTTCTCATCAATCAGTTGCTGCCAGCTATGGTTGCACAAGTATAGAGTGTTTCTGTCGCTGCATGGGACTGAACAACACAGGGTTGTGGTGATTCAATGATGCAGGTCCACTTCAAAGAACTGAAAAGGCAGATATAAATAATGCACTTGGAAGAGGATGTCTGCAGAGCAGTCTGCAATTACATTTCGACAATGTGGTGTGACCATCTCCACTGTTGCCAGGTGCTTTGTTTTTCGCTCTTTTGGTGAGTCTTTTTTTGTCACATTGAGTCAGATAAGGCCAAAGCCCTGTTGTATGGAATCCGCATCTACACTGTTGAATGTGATGCTGAGCTGGTAGTTCTGCTAGACTAAGAAGAAGAAAGTGGTGTCAGAAGGATGTGCCTCTTAGGCAAGGCAGTCTCTGAGAAGTAGGATCTATTCTCCTGGGCACAGTGGTGTGGTAATGCATGCCTCTAGTGTCTTAAGTAACCATTCCTTGCAGTGATGCAGGGTCTCATATGTGTGCACTGAGGAATTTTTAGAGTCAAAGCATGTAGCTCTGTAATTCACTTTGGTGCGTATCCACTTCAGGAGGAAAAGTATTCTTATTTAAGTACTGAGATTTCTTTCATGCTGCATATAGATTGCTGGGGATCCTCAAACAAAAAAAAAATCCAAAACAATAAATGAACAAACAACACAAAACAAAACAAACAAACAAAAAAAGGAAAACAAAAAGGAAGAGCTGGGAACATTAGTGACCAGATTGTGGCTTAAGTACCTAAAATACTTTTCACATTTGTGTTGTTCAGTGCTCAGCTCCTGCCAAGCCTCTGAGAAATCTGTACATTCTGAGACCTGGATGCTTTGATACTAAATTTCTTGCTGCACCTGAATTTCTGTTTCTGAATATCTCAGAAGCACCTCAGTGGGTCTGCAGATGCTGGTGGCTAACCTCCAGATCCACAAAACTTTATTGGGATACACTTACTGGGAGAACTCATAGGTAGAGATGTAGAGGCAATTTAATAGGGAAAGCAAAATCCACTCATGCAAGCAAAAGAATACAAGGAATGAATTCACTGCTTCATGGGCTGGCAGCTGTTCAGCCACCTCCAGGGAAAGCAGGGCCCCATCACATGTGATGGTGACTTGGGAAGACAAACACCGAGACTGCAAATGTCCCCCTTTTTCCTCCTTCTCCCTGCCACTTTATATACTGACCATGACATCATACAGTCAGCTCGGGTCACCTGTGCTGGCTGTACCTCCTTCCAAGGTCCTAAGCACCCCCAGCCTCCTTGCCAGGGTGGAAGTATGAAAAGCAGAAAAGGCCTTGGTTCTATGCAAGCTCTGCTCAGCAATAACAAGAACATCTCTATATTATCATCACTGTGTTCAGCACAAATCCACACCATAGCCCCGTACCAGCCACCATGAAGAAAATTAACTCTATCCCAGCCAAATCCAGCACTCTTATGCTCTAAGAGACTTATCTTGTGTATAACCAAATATTTATCTGGTGTATAACCAAGTATTTTGTCTATCATTTGAACAAAACAGCCTACTGGCAGAACACCTGGTCTCCTATGCAAAAACCTAAATGAAGAAAAGATTTGCATACGAGCTGTTAATTTGAGTCCAAAATCTTTGTACTTTAAAGTCTCAGGCACTTAGAAAAAACAGTTCTTCCATGTTCCAGCAAGAATTTAAATAAACTCAAATTTTTCTCATAAGGATCAGCAAGGAATGCGTGGTAGTCATGACCTCTTGCAGCTAGTACCCTATGCTGACTTTTAGTATGAAGGATTCTTGCTAAAAATTCTTGGGATTGATGTGGTGGCAGAACTGTTTTCCAGTCTTTCACAGCATCTTCAGAAAAGGAATCTGTGTGAAAAGCGGCATCACAAGGTTTCAGGCAGGTATTAGCACTATAGAAGTGGTTTTTTATTTTTGAATCACTGCAAATATCTGTGGTTTTGAAAAAAATTGCAGTGATGTGAGCTTCCCTATCAGTAGAGATTTTATGGCAACTGCCTGGTGACCATTACTTCAACATTTCATTTGAATGTGACTATGTCCATATTTGCAAGCAGTTAGTGTCTTAGAATCTGTTTGACAAAACAAACCAACAAAAAAGACCAAAAAACCAAAAAACAGGCATTAACTTATTTTAACTCTCGATAATGGTATGACCCACCACTGCATGTTAAATGTTAAGCAGTTGCTCTGAAAATTGCCTTTCATTAAGATTGTGCTTTACTTAGTAAATATTTGATGTGTGCCATCTTAGAGGGAGTGGCTCACTAAATTTCTTTTGCTTTCTATGGGCTAAAAGGCTAAATAGCCTTAACAGTAATTTTAAACATAGCTCTGCTATCCCAGACTTGCTAAAGGCTTATCTTGCCAAGGATGGTAAAGAGCATTCTAGAATGTAGCAAAGACCTGCAGCAAATTCAGGACAGACCAGACATCTTATACTTTTAATGAGTGCCACAGGGCTCATAAGAGTTAGATAATAAAACACAGGGACAGGAGAGTTGATCTGAAGTGGAACTAGAAATGTAAATTCAATTTAAAACTTTAGCTATCATTTTCTGACAACTTTCTCAATCCCTCAAGCCCACTGGACATTATTTTTGACTTTAAGGTCTTTGCAGACACAGCCATGCTACAATAGTCCACATCTATCTCAGTTTTTAGCCATCTCCAGCCACTCCTTGCATGTGTCTTGTAGCAGATGATAACCCTTCTTTTCATAGCCAAGGAGCTAGACCAGAAAGTCGATCTAGTGTCAAAACATCCTGAATCTGGAGTTCTAATTCAAAATTTCCTCTTTGCATTAGAATACTATTCCCACAAACTATATCCTCTGTTATTCTGAGACAGATGCTTTTTTCTTGTGGCTGAACTAAGCCACAGTGCAGGAAACTCCATTGGATCAGAGTCCCAAGACGAAGGCTGTTTTACATTAAGCAGTAGATTAATGTGGACTGCTACAAGTGCAAGGGCCAATAATTTATACTGGGCTGTATTATATTCAAAACTCGTGGCCACAGTTATGTGAACTTTATTTCTGGTCCTGGGGTGTTTTTTTCTTAATTTTTGAGATTTGCAAATCCTGATTTGTTTCAGTAAAAAACTGTGCTGACATTGCTTTCAGGCTACATTACTCAGACCAGAGTAATAGGTAGTTATGTGTTAAACTTTTTTAATACAATAGTATTTAAAGTTTGGTGTGCACTGTACATATTAATGGCAGGCAAATTTGATCTCTGGTTTGTATGATGTATAATAGGCTGCTCTATTATGGCTGTAGTATAGCTGTGCCTATGCAACTGTGGTTGTGTCCTGTTTAGGCTGTGAGCATTCTGCTTTTGCTTGTGGACATATTGATTCACTCTGAGTCATTTCTTCTCCTGTCAGAGTTGCCAACAGCGATAATTACTCTGATAAAAAACAGAACTGGGTTCAAGGCTGCCACATTTTATTCTGTGGTTTCTGAGGCAGGCAATCAAATATGAGAAGATATATGCCAGCCCTCTCTGATTCTCCTGGGGAAGGTTTGGCCACATACACCACAAAGGCATTTTGAATGCTTCTGATCCTTACTAATACATTCCCAAAGGAGCCCAGAGCTGTAACAGGGGAAGGAGGCTGAAACCAGGCTATTGTAAGCAACACACTTTTCTAATTCCTCCTCCTAAGTTGATCAGTTTATGAGTCTTTAAACCAATTAAGGTGGTTTTTTTTTTTTCCTGGCACAACTCCAATTGGAGGACTGTTCCATACCCTTGCTACTGAAAACGGTAAGAAACTTTCTTCTGATTTCTGAAGTTATGCAGATCAAGTTTTGGCTTTTAAAATTTTCCTCTGCTGTTAATGTAATTCTTCTATAACTTCAGTATTTCTTTTCTTCCCTGGTATTAGATAAGACACATCAGGCAGTAAGTCTATAAAGAGCACTCGGCTTTTGTTTTTCAAAGTTAAGTGAACAAATCTAATATATTCTTCTCTGGACATTCTACCCCACCCCATCACTAATTCTAACACCAACTTTGCATATTTGTTTTAGTTAAAACTCAATCAGTCTCAAAAATGTGTTTTAATCTTGGTACATTAAGGAGTTGGTTCCTTGCATATCTCTGCTGTTTCACAAGCTTGTTCTCACATCCATCATATGCCAAACTCACTGATTATGCAGCCATCCAGAAACTGTTGTGCTCAGGCTCATATGGAAACTGAGGCACACATGGAACATTAACTCAGGCTCCAGTATATGCATAATAGCCTTTCATATCCACTGCCAAATATCAGTATAAATAAAACACCCAGGGTTTTGTCATTCTGCATAACAAACATTTTAGGTTTGCAGAAGTAAATGCTTGTTAGGATTAAAAGCAATACTCTTGAGACCTATGTTGTTGAATTTCACTCTGAAACTATTAATTTTCCTCAGGCTGCCTGCATGATAGTCAGGTAGTCCTGCCACTTTAAAAAGGACTTCAAGTTTATCTCGCTCCATGAATCTCTTTCTATCGTTACTTAACCTCTTACCATTCAGATTCAGTTATTAATTTCACTTAAAAAAAAGAAAAAAAAATAAACAGAGGAAGCATGAGTTTCAAAAAATGGCATTGTTTTACCATTCTTGGTGGGGAGGGGAGGTATATGTTCTAAAATTATCGTCATCAGCAGCAAACTTTACAGCTAAATTGTGTGTATGAGTTCAAAAGAAGGCAAGAAAGTATCTTTTTTATCCTTCCACTAAGTAAAAATAGACCTCTGTTGCATTGGTTGATAGAGAAAAGTATGTCCATGAGCAGCATGAGAGAACTTGGTTATTACAAGATTCTGTCTTTGAGAACTATTGTTCTGCTTCATGGAAAAATCTTAAAGGGTCTGGGACAGGAAAATTAATACTCATCTTCATATTGAATGAGTCCTTCCAGATTTGCTCCAACATGTCAGACTGTCACCTCATGGGCACAGCACGTGCACATCTTTGTACTAAAAGGAAGTGAGTTCAGTGTGTAATTCCTCAGCAGAAGTAATTGCACTGTCCTGCAGCCAAGCTTGAGCAGAGTATTGGCATTTTATGAAGTTATATATTCAGAATAATGAAATTCAGTGAAAAAATGCAAGTTGCTGTTTTTGACAGGATGGGGGATATTCAAAGTCTATGAAAAGTAGAGTTAAATGTGAAAGCCTGGGTCCTTGATACTGCAGCTAGCTTGGAAATATGGGCAGAGCACTGTGAAAAGCAGCTATGGCTTGGCTCTTTTCTTTAGTAAGTTAACCACATAAATGTCCATGGACTGTGTTCCCATATTTCACACATATATGCAGAAATCCAAAGAAAAGCTGTAAAGTATGGGCTGGCAGAGGAAATACTTACTAGCATAACTGATGAAAAGGCTGAATGTTGTCTGGCTAAAGCACCAACTTCTCAGTTTCTGTTTCTGCTTTTTTATTGGTGAGTTGCAAAGTTCCGACTCTAAATGTGAAGCTGAAAGTTATAGAAGATACTAGTGCTTGATCATCAATTCCAGCAATAAACTAATATTCAGGAAGAGAGCAAAAGGTAGAGGTGTGTGTTGGGTTGACCCTGGCTGGATACCATGTACCCAGTAAAGCCACTGTATCACTCTGCTCCACACCTGGAGACAGAGGAGAGGAAACATTAACAAAAGATTCACGAGTTGAGATAAGGACAGCCAGAGATCACTCATCGATTATCATACTGGGCAAAGCAGATTCAACTTGGGGAAATTAATTGACCTTCTCACCAATCAACATCAGAGCAGGATAATGAGAAGAAGAACAAAATCTTAAAACTCCATCACTCCTTCCTCCTGCCCAGCTCTACCTCCTCCCCCACAGTGGCACAGGGAGGCAGGGAATGGGGGTTATGGTCAGTTCATCACACGTTGTTTCTGCAACTGCTCAGGGACAGGACTGTGGGCTCCCTCCCACAGCAGACAATTCTCCATGAACTGCCCAGTGTGGGACAATCCTTACAATAGCTACTATTAATCACTATTGAGGGTGCACTTGTGCATGAGTGTTGATCATGGACATGGGTAAAACTGGAAAAAGTAGCATTACTCACTGTAACATATAGAGGACTCATATAACATGTATAGCCACCCAGATAGCTGGAGTGATTAGTAGATTGACTGTGTGTTGTTTATAACTCAATTCAGATTTATTCCTGAGGGAATACTTTAGTATTCTGGAAAGTTATGTACTTCTTGTCCAAATGGACTGATACCCTATGTAAGAGAGTATTTCTTTATGCACAAATGCAGTAAATTTGAGCACTGTACATTGTACATTGCAACAAAAGAATAGGAAGTGGGGCTATTTCTTGCTTGAATTACATACCACACAGTATGTATTGACACCATTGTTGCCAGAACATATATATTCCAGCCTCCAAGCTTTCCACATAAATGAAGAACAAAGTCAAACATTCAGGGAGAAAAGAGGAATAGAGATTTTAGGTAAACTAGTCCAATAAAATATTAACATATATTAATGTATCTAAAACTTTTCACACGGTGCATTAATTGAATAAGTAACTACTTAAGCAGTAAGCAACAAGATGGCAAATACAGAGAGCAGATGTTTATAAATCATTGGAGAAGCAGGATTTTTTTTCATTTTCTATGCAACCTTAACATTCTTTTCTATATAATGTTACATGAAAAGGATTGGAAAATCCTATTGCCAAATATTTTACATCTTTCATAGGCAGAAAAGCAGAGATGTCCAAAAAATATTGTTATACCAGATTTGTTCAGAATGTGGTGACTTTAGTTGTAGATTGGGCCTTGTGCACCTGCCAAGGCCTGTTGTCTTTCTCATGTGGAAACACAGACATGAAGGAGGGTGAAGTAAAGGAAACCCAGCATAAACCCACTCTCACTTCACCCTGTACACCTGAGGGTGTGCATGTGAACTCTGCATCTGGTGTTTGGTAGAGCACCTGGGTTTACTCCTAACTCCCATGGCATTAACAAAAGAGCAAAGCATCCTTTACATATGTAGGACCCAAATATATTTTAAAATCTCCCACAGAGCACTTGTTTACAAAGAATGTTTGATTGACCTGTAGATCTTGATTTTTTTTAAATGAGTTTTGAAGGGCTGTGAAAAAGAGGGGGCTGACCATGTCTCCATTCTGCTACACTTGGTGTTTTTTGGCACTTCCTGCCCACTAAATGCCTGAAGCTGGAAAAGGCTGTTATCTTTCCTATCAGTGATCTCTTCCTAAAATTTGTAAGCTTATAAATAACATATCTAAAGACAACAGGTTAGTCTTTAGAAAGGAAAGTAGGCTTTAATCTTTGAAGAATCTACATCATTGACTGAAGACTTCTTCCTGCACATTACAGGAAGGTCCTCTTCCTTCTGTGGTATGAGACTGTCTGCTGAGGCTCTAACATTGCCCTTCAAAGGGCAACAACACCTAGGGGAGAGCTCTGAAGTACCCTCTCCAAGTGAACAGTCCTTGGGATGGGCTGGAGTGAAATCTCAGTCTGTCCTTCCAGCCAGCAGGAAGTGCTGAATGCGACTGTAAATAAAAGCATCTTTCTGGGATACCTAATGCCCCATGTGCTGTACAGAACCTGGGGCCTTCATTTAGCTCCAGGTTCCAAGGGAGACTGTCCCTAAAAAGAGCTGCAAGCTAACACTAAAATAAACTACTGTATTTAAACATTAGGGTTAAATGTTCAACTTTTAAATAGTTTGTGAGACTGGTGGAAGATCTCAGTATGTTCTGTGTTTTGTGAGCTGGCAGGAATCAGTCAGATCGTTTGTGTTTGTACACAATCAGCAAGTACTCAGTGTGATGTTGTTTCTCCCTGGGATGCAAGAGAAGTTTGTTATCTTTTTGTAACAAAAGTAATAAATGTTTACAGACAATCTTGCACCAGTTAAAATAAACTGCCTTAGTGTTACATCTTTCACTAGATCACTGCAGCTTGTCTGTATACAAGTTCCCAGTCAGATATTTGTAGGAAACTGAAGATTCATTGTAAAAGTAATTCTCCTCACTGTTCTAGATAAACATGTAATTGAGCAATAAAAGAAAACTATTATCATGCTCAGATTGTCCTGTGAGACAAGTATTATTTCACCAATGGAAAATTTGAGTATTCCATTATTATCCCTGTAAATATATTCTGAAATTATCTCAAAATAACCTAATCGTTAGAGAAGTTGATGACAATCAACTGCCTTCAGAGCAATGTGAGCTATTCAGAAAATATTAATTTCCTTTTAAATCCTAAATTGATCTGTCTCATCGTTCAGGCTGCGTTCCAGACCACCCTTAAAAACCCATTATGTTTCTCTTGATTTTTTTTGTTACTTTTATTTTGTTGACACAGATTTCAAACAATCTGCTTTAGAGTTTAATTCCATTATGTCAATATCCCTCTTTCAAATAATCACTGAGCTGACAGACATCAATAATTTAGCAAGTATCTGAGAGGAATATTTAGGAGTATGTCAATATCACTCATTATTCAAAGTCTCTAAAAAATCCCTGAGGGCAGGGTAGATCTGATTTGTGTGAAGACAGAGATGAAGAGAATAATGTCACCTAAGCCAAGGATGTTTTTTCCAAGCAAATTATAAAGTTATTGTGTTTCAAACATTCAGCAACAGAATAATTCTGTTTCCATTTGGGCTGTGAAGGCAGGATTACTGCTGCTTTGCCATAGTTCCAAATCCCATTTCCAGTGATATCTAGGCTATTCATATTCTAATTCTTGGAATTGTTCATTGTCTGTGTAAGTGCTTTCACATTTCTGTTAGTAGTAACAGAAAATAGATTACCAATAGAGCTTTAATCATTATTATGATATGTCATTTTTCTGTCTAGGTTCCTTAAGCATATCAGCCTTAGCTATGAATGAGAAAAACTTTTAAAAATTCAGGGTACAATCTATTGCATACAACAGTGTGTTCAACAAAATTATGAAGTAACAGAAACCAAAAATTTCTTAGAGCCATCATATCCATTAGTCTGAACATTTACAGTAATGTGCAGAGAAGATTCGGGAGTCAATGCTGGAAGTTAAATTGAAGGTTGACCTTACAAATATGGTTCAAAGATAGTTCTTCCTCTTTACACCTGCAAGACAATTCCATTTTAGATCATTGGTAGATCTGTCTTTGGAACAACCTTAGAATCATGCTGATGTCCAAACTGGATCAAAATAGAACCAAATTCAAATTCAACTAAATATATATCAACTGAATGAAACATAAAGATGTTAAGTGATGCCTTTGCCTTAATGTTTACACTCAGACCTACTATGCTTTCATAATTCAGAGCATTTTGAAATCCATAAACAGTTAGACTTTCTTAATGCTTGTTTTCATGTCCATTATTTGTGCAAAGCAGTATTAGGTCTCAAGGTTAATAGGGGCCTGTGACACACTCATTGCTTTCCCTGTCACTACCACTCACTCAGAGTTTGACCTTCTCACTAAATGGGGTTTACATGGTGTAACAGTACGTGACTTTCCTCTCCACTTCAGTTTGCCTCCCTTTCTTTCTTATTTCTCTGCTACAGATATGTGTGTTTTATCTGTTCTAAGGTCACCTGCAAGTCACTTACCTTCTAGCTTTCTGTCTGGCTATTTTCTGTATTATACAAGCTATGCTTAGTCTTGCCTGCCTTTCAAGAAAAAACCAGAATGTCTTAACTCTCTGCTCAGGATGGAACTTTTTCTTCAGAAGAACGAATGTAAACAAGTTAGGTTACTATGAACAATTAAAAGTCAAAGGCTCGATGTAAGTTACAGTTTGATTTTGTATAATTTCTGAACTTACCAGCCATCACCCCTAACTGGTTTTTTTTTACTCTTTTCAGAACCTTGTAATGTTCAGTAGCATCTTAGGTAGTACTCCATTCAAGAATCCCCTCTCAATTTCAATAAAACTGCTTTTGACAGCTTTTGACAAAATCTCTAATATCTCCCAACAAAAGTGCCAAGAAGGTGTCATTTTCTTGGCATATGGACAAGTAAATATTCCATTTGTGGATACTAATTGAGACCCCACATAACTTTCTTCCTTAGATCTCTGTTCTTGCAGATTCTGATCCCTTTTATCTCCATGGAGGCTTCCCATGATCTTCAGTCTGAACAGGGACATTTATTTTGGTTTGATAAACCTGACTATTTATCAAAGAGGAATATGAACTCTTCGACAGTTATACCAAAATCATAAGACCTGGGAGGACTCCTTTTTTCTTCCCCGAGTGTACAATACATCTGTACTTTTCCACTGTATTGAAACTGACATTCTGGTACGGGTAGCCATCCTTTCCTTCCCCATTCTGCACCCCCTGTTTTCTGTGGTGAAGGGGTGTGCAGACTGAAGGGATGCAACAGTGCCTGTCAGCCTGCTGCCTGTGCAGACAAATAAAGGTAAAGGCCTCTGGGACACATCACAGGGCTGATGTCTCCAGTGTAGCCCATGGATTGACCTCCCTCCTACGAGCTTTGTTTTGAAGTGCGCTGTGCTGTGCACCAACCACCCATCAGGGAAGCTGCAAAATTACAAAGCTGGTTCTTTGATGTTAGGTCAGTTAAACTCTTCTGTGGACCCACCTTATTCTGCCTCCCTTGCTTCAAAACATGCTGCCTACATATTTTATTTCTGTATGAAAGGCAGAAGAAAATATCTGCAGCATGAAGCCGATGAATTATGGAAAGCAACAGCATAAATTTAGAATTATTCAGTCTTAGGAACTGCACTACCTTTTGGTATAGAAACCCATTGTAACAGAAAGAGTTTCAATTTCCCCCACTTTTTGTGCATTTCCAGCATCAGTCCTGGGTCCTAAAACTGTTCAATTTCTTCTCTCTTTTTCCCTTTTTCTTCCTGTACTGAGGACTTAGGAATTTGACTCCAACTAGCAAGTAGGTGCCTTGTGCTAGGAAGTCAGTTTATTCTGCTCTATGTCGGAAGACTGTGCATGAAACACGAAACATCTTGCTTGGTTTCTTGCTTTAAAGTTTCATCATATGCAATTGTACAATAAAATAACAAAAAATGTGGAACGTTGTGTTAGATATAGCTTTGAAAAACACTGAAACCAGATTGCTTTTGAAAAAGTCTTAATGTATTTCAAACTTACCAAGCAACAAAACTTAAGAAGTTTTACAAGCTTTCTAACATAAAAACCACACTTGAATCTAACCTAGATATTATTGCCTACTCTTGTTGAAAATGCCTGTATTGCCTGAGATTACCTTAATTACTATCTTGTTAATGTCAGAGATTCCCAAAGCACAGAAGAATCACTAGCAGCACTACAGAATGTTTCCACTCATTTGCTTTTTAGAGGTGCTTCTACAGCAACATTTATTTTTAGAAATAGAGTTAACAAAACAAAACAAAGGAAACAGACCAGAGACACTTGGGTTCTTCAGCCTGCTGATTAGTTGCTCAAGCTTATGCTCAATTGCTTTAAGTTGCCGAGGCTATAAAGCACGGTTGTTAAATTTCTGCTGCTCTACTGAAACTACTAGACAAAACCTGGTACTATGCCAATTTATATCAGCAGAAAACTCAGCATAATATCATCAAATTATTTTATCAGTTTGACTTCCATTTAATCAACACATAAGGAAAGCAGGACAGTTTAATAAACATTCAGAACAGCAATGTTATGAACAAAATAATTCAATTGTGTATTAAAACTCCTGTAATTGAGTTATGTCTGTTTACTAGATTTCTGCCAAAGCCATCAGGCATCAGAAGGCTTTGCAGTAACACAAGCATAGCAGTTCTAAGTTGTTGAGGAGTTTGACGCAGTTACTCCATGGGAATATTTGCATAAATTAATTATGTGAAGCAATATTTGCTATTAAAAAAAATTCCAGAAACTGCATACAAAACCTTTTTCCTTCACTTTTGTACTCATTATTAAAGCTGGAAAGCAATTCTGTCTCCATTTCTTAGCTATTATGATGAACATTTAGGACAGGGAGAGGATTTTTCGAGGAGACAAAGAGCAGAGAACAATAAAAACCCATGCTTGTATATATAATGCAGCTTCCTCCCCTGCATGTGCCTTTAATGTGCATCCTGATACAGTGAGAGATAGGGTTAGATTGCTGATAACTTTGTCATCAAAGCCAGGCTTTTACAGGAGAATAACATGAAAAAACCTAGCCAGATTTCTGTGCACTGTGCAGCAGTGGGAACATCATGCTGGACTCTGTGTTCACAATTAGAGAAGCTGTGGAAGGTATGGTGGATGAGTGACATTGAGAAGACTTTGGTACAGCAGAACTCTGTTAAATTAGTAATATTCTTGAGTAATTAAAGAAGAAAATATCAGCTTGAGAGAAAAGCTGATTTCAAGTTCTCATCTATTTAAACTGGGTGTTCCTATATTGAACTCGTTTGTACAATCGGGAAGACACGCCACAGTAACCATTAGGCCATAGAATCACTTAGCCCCTTGCTCAAGTATTCACTCCCTTGCTCAAAACCAGATGAACTCGGAATTCAGTCCCAGCTGCTCAGGACTTTGTCCAGTTTGGTTTCAAGGTCTCTGAGGACAGAATTGTCACAGCCTCACTGAGCAGGAAGCCTGCTCTGGTGCTTGAGCATCCTTCTGGTAAACAAGTTTTCCCTGTGCTTGGTCAGAATCTTCTCTCCTAATTTCTGACCATTCTTTCTTGTCCTGCCATTATGCATTATTGTAAAGATCTTGGCTCCATCTTTTCTGTAGTTTTATCATAGGTAGTGGAAAGTTGTTAGTAGCAAAACAGCCCCCTCTTTTCCAAGACGAACACACCCAGTTGTCTCAGCCTTCCCTTCTGCCTTGTGCTCCAGCCCCTGATCATCTTGGTGACACTCCACTTAGCTTGTTGCAGTTTATCACTGCCTTTCTTGTACAGCAGGAGTTCCAAATTCACTGCAGTATTCCAAGAGTGATCTAACAAACACTGAGTGAGGGGGAACAGTCACCTTCCTTGACCATCTGACTATGTTCTGCTTAATAAGTTCAATTGGCTGTTAGCTTTTGCTGCTGTCAGGGAGCACTGCTGATCTGTGTTTAGGTTGCCTTCTACCAGGATTCCCAGTTCCTTTTCTGGAAAACTGCTAATCAGATAGGCAGTGTCCAGCCTCTAACAATGCAGAGAGTTGGTTCATCCCCGGCATAGGACTCTGCCTTTGACCTTTTTGCATTCTGTGAGTTCTCTGCCCAGTTTTGTAGTCAATCTAGGTCCCTCTGAATGGCTTTCCTGTTCTTTAGTATATCATTTGCTTCATCAGCCTTGTTTCATCCATGGTTTTGGTGAAGATACAAAGCAGGAGAGTTCACAGGATAGACCCTTGAGGAAATCCATTTTTAGCTGAATTTCCAGTAGACATCATTACCCATTACCCTCATGACCCAGGCAGTTTTTCATAAATCTAATCAGGCATTGAACCAGAAAATGAGGTTTCCATCTTGGATATCATGGAAGATGGTGTAAAAATGGCCTTCCTGGAGCCAAGATAGACATCATAGACGACTGTTTGAGCACCCACACACGTAGCCATTTTATGGTAGAAGGCAAACAGGTCTGTAAAGCATAATTTACTGTTGGAAAACCTGTATTAACTACTTACAGTCAGCTGCTGAGAAGCTTAATTCTTTGCCTCCTGCCCATCCAGGTAAGCAAAGTCATTGTTGTGCTTCTGGAACTAAGATTCCTTACATACCATCTGAGACAACTTTGTGGTACCAATGGGCAAAATTCCCATTAGTTATAACACCTCTAGGGATGGGCAACCAGTTCCAGAGTTTACCCACTCTCACTGTAAGAGAATTTTTTTTCTTATTACTAATTTCCATTTTGCTTGCTGCAATTTGTAATCACTTCCTTAGTCAATGCAGTTTATTATACAATGGTCAACAGCTAGGTAACAAAAAATGCTGTACACAGGGCTGTGCCTGAAAATCTGAGCTCCTAGAGTTCAAAGTTGGAAAGTCCACGTGAGATCCACAGCCCATGCTTCTCTCACAGTAGATCTCTCTCCATCTTTCAAAGTATGGCTTATTCTTCATAATTTTGATACAGTTTATAGAGCTAAACGCTCAGAAGGAATATGAAAGTCTTGGTGCCCTTTGTATTTTCTGCCTATGGAGTTGAAATACATACCAGTGACAAAATTACCCCAACAGTTAGGCTGTATTAATTCAGAGTTTAATTCTCACCAATTCAGAAGAAAAGAGGCAATGTGCCATAAGGGACAGGACTCTTATTCAAGAAATAATGTTGTATTTTGATTTCTGTTTTTTGGACAGCTTCATGTATTCTAGTCTGTGCATTCAGTTTGATGGTCACAATTGTTTTCATATCAGATCCTCTTGGACAAAAAGTAGCATCCTTCTTGTCAGTTTATCTTAGACAAATCACCAACCTTTCTGTTTCTGTTCCCAATTCTAGTTATAAATTGTTATCTAACATAGCTTTCTTTTGTACTGGAAAATATAATCCAGCTGTGTAGATGGAAAAAGGGACCTCATGGTCTGCACATCTGAACATATTTTTTAATCTCAAATCACTTATTAAGATCCCATAATACTGTCATCTGTCCAAATCTATATGGGAGTTGACAGCTGTACAGTGCTTTAGGTACTTCAAGGAGACCTGCTGTGCTTGTCTGTCTCTGCAACTAAAATGCTTTGTGTACTGGTCAAATTTTGCTGTATATCTGATCAGAAGTGGTACTTTCACCAGTTCAACTCCACTGGAAGAAATTTCCCAGACATACTAATTTTTATGGCTATAATTCTTATTGCAGTGTTATTACAGACTGTCTTTTAGGGTATGGCTTTGCAGTTTGGGAACAACTACTAAAAATCAGTCAAAACAGATTTTCTTTCCTATTTGTGCTTGTATATATTTGAGCCCATATTCTCTGATTGCAACACAGCCATTAAGACTGCTGGTTAAGCCCTTCATTCTCCATAGCATTTATTAAACCAATTGCATTGTTTGATAGGAATTTCTAGACCTTCCACTAGCTAATATTTAATCAAAAAAGTGGAGCCACTACTTACCCTTGACAATGTCTAACAAACAATCAACAGGTCATCCTGACATTGCACACCTCCAGGAAAGATAAACTGCTCCAGAATATTCTGTGGAGGCTCTGCTTCTACTCTTCTCTGGTTTACACCAGTCGAATTGACTCGAGACTTCTTCTAATATCTCTTCAGCACATATGACAGAAGTCACAATTACTACTGCAGTGTGAGGGGTTATTCCTTATTCACTGTCCAAATAGAAATTGCTTCCAGTCTTTTATTTCAGGGTAGGTTTTTTTAGCAACCCATCTCTAAGTTTAATTTCTAACTGACTCACCTTAAATAGTATAAATAGTTGCTTTTTTCTGTGATATTTGGCCATTTATCTGTTGCCTAACCTTAAATGTTAGTTTTAGTCAAAACTCTTATATGCTTAAATCACTGGCTGTGCCATGCAGCTCTCCCCTCTGTTTTGTGTTGTTTCTAAATTGCCTGTTGCAGAGTCAACAAAGAGTATGCTTTGTCTGGCAGAAGTTTCACATTAAGTCTATGGAAACAATGTTAGTTTAGTGTGTATTGGCATTAGAAAGGCTGAGAAATGAAAAAGATGCATTTTTCCACACTTTTAATAATTTTAAATTCCAATTTCTAGAAAGTGATGGTTTTACTCTGTTTCTTTATATAAAATGTAGTCGCTTCTGTTTTTCTGGTAAATGTGTTAAAGATAAGAGGCTCAGTGTTTTCAAATAAAAATTACATAACTCTCATGATCTTTGCTACTCATTTCCCACTTCTACTAACTGGACTGTGCCCAGAATTTAGCTCTCGAGTTTCAATTCCATTTGTAGGCAAATAATTCCTCTTACTTGTTTCCTATTTTCTAGAACAACTATTATTCCTTGTAAGTATTTCTCCTGACAGATGCCAGCTGATTAACCAACTGTGCACCTTTACTTGCTGCTTCAGAGTTATAATAAATAGTGAGCTTTAGGGTCAGGAAGTAATTTTCTCACAAATCTCTGTCTTCATTAGTTCTTATTCTATTTTTGGAATACCTCTCAGCCAGTGTGAACTGGGCAAACTAATAATCACTAATAGTGTGTCTGACAGGGAAATACTGTCATGTGTCTATCCCAAGTATAGACGTTATTGTGCTGTGTGTTTGCACATTTGGTTTTACAGATGGGGGGATTTGATGTGTCCTACATAAATACAGAGAATGCCAGGCAGTGTCCCATACTTCTTTCTCTTCTATTTTGGCTGTTTAAGAGCAGACTAAATCCCAGCTGAATATCGAAGTACTACGCCTCTGTTGCCCCAGTTGAAAAGCTGAAAGGAGTAGGCAGACTTACTCATAGATGACCTGATTTCTTTCTTCTCATTTGGCAGCATGTAGCTTGGAAGTGGAACTAACACAGGCATCAGGGACTATTAGAGAAGAGCAAGATGGAATGAGATAGGGTTTCACCAGCTCCTTTGGTAGTTTAGCTCTTTTGCATCCAATATAGTAAAAAAGCTTAGCGCTTACAAACTGACATCCACAGCAGAAGGATCCCTTCCAACAAGCTATTTGGTATTGCTGTGATGAGGCCATGAGACACACTAAGCAGCATTGCACAAAATTCTCATGATACTTAAGAGGAAATCTCTCACTGTTGTACCATGCCCAAATGGTACTATCTCCTCACTGTGCTGGTATGTAACTGATTTCAGAAACTGAATAAAGACTAAAGCAGAACTGCAAAAAAAAGTACTACTGGAGCACCAATGATGTAGAGAATTGGACATTAAAAGAATAGCCTACTCAGATAGTATTTCTTCCTACACCACTTAAGGATCTCTGCTCCAGCACTTTTCAATTGTTTTCTGCCTGCTCACACAGCCACAGCTGAAATAATGACATTTCTTCACTAATTCCTGAAGGAAATGCTGTCTATATATAGTATTTAGCTACAGTGACTTGCAGATTTTAACCGTGATTCTGTGCTAATTTTTTCTCATGTATTCCTTAAAAAAAAAGCAGAGAGGGAGATTATACTTTAGCCATTCATACAGTTAGTTAGTTAAGCTAATGACAATGTGATGTACATGTCATTACACAAGCAAACCTTGCAAGCGCTTTCTCCTTTCCCTGTCTCTGTGTGACAGGTGGTCAGCTTTGCTGTGAGTAATTACCCTCAAAATGCTTCTCAAATTGATGTGACAAACTTCACCTTGGGGTCAGCCATGGCAGTGGCTTGTCACAGGATCCGTTTATGTCAAGTGTAGAACTGGAATGTTCAGAAATGGGATTTCAGCCTGGAACTGTTCCCTACGTGAGCACACTAAATGTGAGGCTCATGAGGTTATATTAACCTTCCCACCCAAATTACCAAAACAGACAAGACTACACCTCTGACTGGAGGTGAAGGAGGCAGGTCAGACTACCCTTGGGTGGCAGTAATTTATCACTGCAATAACTGTTACAGAAGAACTTAAGTAAAATACTCAATGGAAAGGATGGAAGAATAAGAAATGTTGATGAGAAAACCCATACTTGGTTTCCCTTGATATGAATAAATAAATTTCCCTAACATAGAGGTATATATCATGCTAAATTTTATATTTAGTCAGAAAATTACAGTGATCTACCTGGAAATCATTCACAGCTCTTACTGTGCTTAATAGACTCCCTGTAAAAGAAAAAGAAAGTGTTACTATTCCAGTATTGCAAAAAAAGAACCAGGGCATAAAGAAAACATGACTCGTTCAAGATCACACCTGGTGTCTGTTATTCACAGCACTTGAAGCCATTGCCTGTGATACAAATCCTTGCTGAGGCAAGGAGGCAATGGTAGTAGCATTATTATGTAAAAATTCTGTTGCTTTAAAATTAAATTTCTGGGGGAAGGGGGTCTTGGTTGGGTTGGTTTTTTTAATTTGGTTTTTCTTTTAGATTTTGTATTTACTTATGTGAGGCTGCATGCAGTAGGAAACTTCAAAGACTTGCATTTTCTGGTTGAAAGTATACAACTGGATAACTATTTATTTTTTAGAATTGGCTATAAAATATCCGAATATTTTTCTCAAAATTATTGCTGTAAGCCTATTTATATCCTATTTATATTTGTATTTATACTCCTTTGCAGATGATAGCAAAGGAGAGCTTTTTTTTGTTATCCCAAGGTAACCCAAGATAGAAGCAAAAATGCAAAAAGATAAAAAAGCATATTCTACTTGCAGACTGTGTACTAATTTTAAAAATGTAGGAAAGCATAGGGGTAATAGAAAGTGTTTTCAGGATTCCTCTATTCCTCTAAATAACAGTGTATATTCACAGACCTTCTCTCCAAATATGGTACAATGGATTTATTGCTGTGTGATTTATTCTTTTACAAGACTTCAGAACATTTAAAAGTTTCCAGGACATATTGTTGGACATGTATCTCTGAGTATCTGTATTGAAAAGCAGCAGCTGCAAAGATCACTTTGGCTTTTCTCACTGAATTATAGTAAGAGGAAAAATGAACTATGTTTATTAGATGGGATTTATTGATGTGTCAAAGGGCCACTTCACATTCTGTGCTTTCCTTTTCATATATGCTTTAAAATACAAATATATCTCCTTGGTGTTTTTAGAGCAGCAAGATGAAGCTGGCTTATTTCCTTTCTGGTATGACTGGAAAGAGAAATCAATTTTTGCTTAGTTTGAAAAATCTCAGTGTTGTCAAACTCAGTGAAAAGTAGGAGCCTAATTCTTGCTTCTGGTAAGAGCAAAGAACTTCTGCTTGCACATACTTGCTAATACAGACACCATCAATCACATGGGTTAGCTGCGTACTGATGGAACTAACTGAAAATTCACTTCCTGCATTTGAGTTTTCATCATTTTGGTTTAAAACCAACACTGCCCACTGAAACAGTGTCTAATGTAAAACGTAGGTGAGTGCTTTCAGCTTTAGAGGGCTAGTGTGGAGTGGAATGTAAAAATGTTCTTCATATTGCTTGTGTTCTCTGAGGTCTGCCTCCCTGTCATCTTAGTTTGTTGGGTCTGTATGGTGCTCAGAACATTTTAGACATAGTCCTCCTGACATACAGATGCAAGAAAACATAGCTATACTTCGAATTTATTTTCCTACTTTAGTGGCAAATGGACTTTGTTGGAAGAAATGTGAGTATTAGTTTACTTCAAATAAACAGGATTTTTGAAGCTATGAAATGAGAGGAGGTTTCATGAATTTGAAAGAGCTAGAAGCTGCCAATTATTCATTTCTACAGGACTCCTACTTCAGACAAGATGTGAAGGTTAATCCATTATGAAACTTTTTTCCTCCTTACTTTTCTAAACAGTATCTAAAGATTAAAATGATCATCAGTAACTCTTTTTGTGTGGGTAGTAGAGGAGGAGAATTTTTTTATGTCAAGTTAAGTATAGACTCCTACATATGGTGCTATTAGGAAGGTTAAATACATAGTGACTTTCTAGGTACAAGTTTAATTTAAGGG
>NW_008238448.1:7734618-7737520 GCF_000691975.1 Corvus brachyrhynchos | reverse complement strand
AAGAGGTTATGCAAAAACATAAACCAAGAAGTAACTTGCTTTTCAGGTTCTCAGAAAAGATCATTTCGTCTCAAAACAAGCCCATCTTTTAACTGTTACATTTGCTGTATCAAGGGCAAACAATTGCCTCACACTTGCCTTGCTCATCAGTTTGTCTTGAGGATGCTACGAGCTGTGCAAGAAGTCAAATTTACAATGAGGGCTTACTGTTCATTTCCCAACAATGATGGGTGGTCCCACTGTGAATGCTGAATTGCCGTAACACTCCAATTCTCCTCTGCTGCTGTTTGGTCTCCTTGTGGGCAGTCATCCCAATGAATTGTCTATTTACAAATAAAAAATTAAAAAAAAAAATTTTGTCCTCAAAGGAAAAGGCAGCAAGGATTTTCTTGGTCTTTTCCATGGACAGCATTCTTTTGGCACCTATCCAGAAATGACTGCTGCTTGCAGATGATACACGCTTTCATTATGCATTCAGCAAAAATATTACCATCATAAGTGTCAAAATCTTGAACACATACAGATGGTCACAGTGATACAAACTACTTGACTGTTAAGATAAAAATAAGTTTTTTTATTTTTTTCCATTTCTAATGGTCCTTCACAGAATTCATTTCAAACAGATAAAAACTTAATGATAACCTATATTTTGCATGTTTTCTCAACACATAACTAAGACCATTAGGTGAATGTTACATTTGAGTAAAAAAGAAATATTCCACAAGCTTCTACTGGAATTGAAGATGACAGGGAAGTTATGTTCTCTTCTAAATGTGTCTCATTTATCTCATAAGATAATTGTGAAATTTTATGGTATTTGGCTCGTATATAGAGGTTTTTCTGTGTGATTATTTAGTAGACATTTATAGCTCCACTAACTGCAATCACTGTCTTACTCAAACTAAGTACCTAAAATTCTGTTATATTTGAGCTGTAACATCATGAGCCAAAATAGACATACCTTATATCTAGATGCAAACACAAAGTGAGAGTGTTTGTGCAGAATAGTTTAAAATATCACCTAATTGTCTTATCACATTAGTTTAACATTTATCTACATTCTGCAGGAGGAATTTTAGAGGAATTATTTTTTGCTTTTCCCAAACCATGATCCCACTTAGTTTCAATACAAACGTAAATCACAATTCACACTCTCATTTTGTGGAACTTTCACACAAAAGTGTTAAAAAATGCAGATTATTTGCATTTTCAGTTTCACATGGCAATGCAATCTGTTACCTAATCTCCACATTTGGGAATAAATAGAAGACAAGCAGGCACAAATGAATAGATGGTTTAAAGGGCATTTTGCAGTAGGAATAAAATTCTTCTCTATCTCACTACAATCAAATTTCATTGTAAGTTCAAGTGTTTAGAACCTTCCCAGGGAGACAGCGTGATGCGAGGCCAGGCCACTTTCCGTAGTCTTCTGTTCTACAACATGGTTTGTAGAACAAGGAAAGCTTTCTGCACCAAATGCACGCCTCAGCCCTTTGGACTAAATACCCTTGGTTCTGTTCTTACGAAGGGCAAGCACATGTGTGAACTATGGTGTGAAACTTAAGTAGCCTTAAGAGGAACAGTAGCCACATCGTATCAAACTGATAGTGTTTGAAATGGCACAAAACAAATGCATCAGTGTCTCGATCATTGGCTGACTGGCTTCATATAAACTGAGTATTCAGGAGGAAGCCATTTCCATTTATTGTTTCTAATGCTAAAAGTAGTTGCATTCCAAGAACGGAGAGAAAAACTCTAGTATCACTGAGAATTTGAGTAGACTGATGGTTTGAGATTATTTTATTCTTCTTTGGACTTAATTTTACTTGAGCCTGGTCAGTGTGTTCCTTGTTAAGGCTACTTTATTCTAAATGAGCTGACCATTCTTTGTCCAGCAATGGCTTTTCATTATGAGCTTCTGACCTGATTAGTTTCAATGTTACATATTCTTTTCATGTTTTCTGTGGCCTATATTGCTGTATTACTAAGTTACCTACATTAATAATTACCCTCTTTTACTCCTATTATCTTTGTCATGTTTGGGTGGAAAATCTCAAGTAGAGTGGCAGAAGCAGCCTGCTCTGAAGAAATTACAGCACTGTACTCAACTATACTAGCATAATAAAGTGGTTCAGAGCAACCTGCCAAAATCTGTAACTCCTATTCTTATGTCTGGGAGGTCTGTTCTGGCTGTACATTTCGGAGAGACAAACTGCCTTTCCGTTTTCTTGTTGCAGAGACGTCCAGCCAGCTGGAGACTTATTGTATCCTCTGGGCTGCTCTCTATTAGTCGCAACGGTTTCTGTTAAGATTGTTTTCAATTTTTAATGAGTTTTAAAAGATTGAAATGTTAGAGTTTTTAATTTCATTTTGAATATTTTTTAAAAATTACATAAATAAATATGTTCTGTGGGAGTTGCGTGAAAGAAAAAACAGATCAAAAGACTTGTTCACAGTATCATTTTTCTTCAAGAAAAGCTTTGATTAATATTCATTGGACAATGAAATTTTGCAGGATGCAGGGGACTCAGTAAATGCAGCATATCAAGGCAATGGAGCATCTGGAAATTTTTTTTGTTAACATTTAAAGGGAAATAATGCTCATAAAAATATTTCTAAAATATTGAGGTTAACTTCTTCTGTGAAGATACAGAACACAAACTGACAAAAAGTATGAGCAGGTGGAGCTGCAGTCCTGGAGTTTCTCTCACAAACATACTCTGTCAGGTGTATTCAGCTAATTTTCAAGCTGATTTCTGTGGTGAGTATAATTATTTGTGTTGATGAGGATTTAGCCTGGAAAACCTTATTTAAAAGCACAGATGGCTGGTTGTGATTGCTGTCTGTGTCCAGTGTGCTATACTGAACCAACTCTAATTGACAAGAGAAGCCTGATGCACCT
>NW_008238448.1:7677698-7734598 GCF_000691975.1 Corvus brachyrhynchos | reverse complement strand
TTTCCAGCTCTTGAAAAATTATGCTTAGGTGAAACTGCGGCTTAGGATAACAAGTTGATTTTCATCAGAGCTGACACAGTGATTTACAATCATAGTATCACCTTGTTTACATGGAAGATGCTTCTTTTAAAAAACACAACACATTTATGTGTGCAATTTAATGATGAACTTTTTATTGTCATTTAGTGGGAATTAACATAACCTTTTGTAATGAACAAACTATCACAATATGAACTATCTTCTAAAGAAGGAAATATTACTGTGTTTTCTTCCCCATCGAGCCCTCCTTTTAATGAATTCCTGTGAACAAGAGGAACTGGGAGTTGCCTCTGGTATAAGACTCTGTCCCAGCTGTGATTTGAGGAAAAAGCACTGAAATGGTGGGATGGTCTATAACTTGTGTGAAGCTATTTTTTAAAGTTTACCAGGATCTGAGATTTTGAGGAAACATATACCATGCCTATTTTCACTCGACCAAAGCTTTGTCCCATTCCTTGGAGAACTCAGAAGCAAGACAACAAAGTATTTTTCCCCTCCCTTTGCTCCTGTTCATGCTCTCTAGAAGAAAGGTGTTGATCCAACTGTTTAGTTTGCAGCCAGAGCTGCAAATTACCAAAACCATAAAAAGGGATTTCCAGCACAGATTTGCAAATTCAACAGCTCTTCATTTTGGGAAATTACTTTATTGCTGACAAGCTGAATCAAAGCATATTAAAAATTATAATTTTTTATATGTGTTTAAGAAGGTTTATTCTATGACTTACTCGGAGAATTTTGACAGAAAATATGTAACTCTCAGTATGTCTTCTTTCCTCATCAAAACAAAACTATTTTCATAGGATTTTTATTTTCCTGAAGCCTGTGAACCATAAAGATAACAGTCTCACAGAAAATTTGAAAGAGCATGAAATGTATGCAAAATAGAAGCTCAGAATGAAAAAGATTGCCTGGAATAAACATTGATAGCATAGTAAAGCAAAATCATTGGAGCTTTCTGGAACACTCATCCCCAGTACATTGTCCTACCTTAATACGTTGAAACTAATCTATTATTTTCGATCAAAAAGTATATGCTTGTGTGGCAATGTGAACTGTTTGTGTACATGAAAAGTATACTTGAACTCAGAATTTCCCATTAAAAAAAAAAAACAACACTTAGGGATTTTTACATCAAGCTTGGTTTACAAAGCTAAGTTGTGGCAGTTTCACTTTTGAACTTATTTTCAAAAATGAAATTAGAGAGTACTAAACAGAAGGAAGAAAATTTAAAACTTTTGGAAAAGAGAAACAATAAAAGAAAAAACCACAAATATTAAACTACACTCACATAACAAACACTATTGACAAATAGAACACACACGTAAGAATGAAAATAGATGTAATCACTGCCAAGTAATTTAAATGGAAATATTTACTAAGGACATTGGAAGGTCAACAGTAAAACTGCACAATATGAGATATATTTAATTCCCCAGGTTTAGGACAATTCTTGCTTCAGTAGATTGCTTGCTCTGATGAATTCCCTATTTAGCGCTATTCTGCCATTATCTCTTCTTTTAGTTTTCTTAGATTTAAAACCTGATTCCAGCACAAATATGCAGAAATAGTGTAAGTCATAAAAATGTGCTCTCCCGATTAAAGAGCAGAGATGGATTCCTTAGCTCATTCTTCTCTGCAGAAGAAAATGTTTTAAATCAATATCTATTCATAAATAAAAATAATTGAAGGAGCCTGCAAGCACATTTCTGTAAACTCACCACAGTTATCCTGATAGGGAAAGCAGATGACTAAGACTGTATGTAAAGTAGAAGATTTAACCTCTTAGCACTTTCAAAGCAGCAGTGAGGTAAGAGAGGGTTCTGAAGCAAGAGTTAAATCATGCAAACCAGGATGTTCTAAATTCACAGTCTCTGAAATCTTCCTGCCATGCTGAGGGCCAGATTTAGGTAGAAAAGAAAAGCCACAATGCATGGTTGAGAAAATGAGATAGGGTCTGATTTACTGGGAACAAGGGGAAAAAGAAAACACTACCAAAAAAGAAATCAAGCAGAAAACCAAAGCAAACCCAACCAAAAAAACCTACTAAACAAAACCAACAACAAAGAAAACAAACCAAAAACAAACAAATGAACAACCAACTGAAAACCACACAACCCCCCCCCCCAAAAAAAAGAACCAACTGACCAGCCAAAAAACCTGAAACAAAACAATAAAACCCCCAACCAAAATCTACTCCAAAAATCCAAAAAAGAAAATACCTTAGAAACAAAGGGAGTCTGTACAAGAAGGTAATAAAGACTTCAGATAAACCAAAATGGAAACCAGCTGCTAATACTTTCTATGAAAATGCTACAGGGGGCATTTTTAGGGGAAAAAAAAGAAACAAGAATGGAAGAAAAACATCAAACATGAAAGAAACCACGACGAGATAATGGACTTTCTAGGGATAAAATCAAAAATCATTCTTCTAACTTTCGGTAAACAGGGGTCCCAAAATACAAAGAAACAAGAATGGAAGAAAAACATCAAACATCAAACAAAGAAACCACCACTTGAGATAATGGACTCTCTAAGGATTAAATCAAAATCATTCTTCTAACTTTTGGTAAACAGGGTCCCAAAATATGACATTTTTGCAGGTGACATAAGACTGTATTTGAAGACACTGTATCAGAAGCTCTCCTCACTTTAGGGCAATATGCCTTCTGCCCTAAAAGAATAAAATTAGGATATCTAAACTGAACCACAGAGTCATAGTCATAAAATGGCCTAGTTGGAATGGACCTTAAAGATCTTCTATTTCCAACCTCCCTGCAGTGGGAAGGAACACCTTCCAGTAGACCAGGTTACTCAAAGACTTCTCCAACCTGGCCTTGGTTGAATGTAGAGGGAAGTTCTTAAGAACAAAAAGGTTGTCTTCATAAATTTGAGGCTCTGTCCAACTGAGGGCCTCAGACAAGGCCACAAGCACTGAAAGGTTAAATGTGAGTATATGCTAAACCAGGCTTTGAGAAAAAACTTGCAGAGACATAAAAAGTAATAATAAATTCTTTTTCAAACACATCAGGAGCAGAAAGCTTGCCAGAGAAGTGTGAGAGCCAATAGATAAGCAAGGCATAAAAGCATTTGCCATGTACAAACTTAGGGAAGTTTCCATGCTGAAACTCTTCTTTTCAGAGGAGGTGTTAGAGAATCTGTCACAAACTGAAGTGTTAGTGGAACAGATTATAGAACAAATTGACAGAATACTCAAACCACCAGAACTGGATGGCACCTGCCCAAGTTCTAATGGAATGCAAACGTAAAATGGCTGAACTACATAAATTCATAGCCAGTCTACATAAATTCTCACTTAAAGCCACCTAGGTATAAGATGGCAATGGGAAGGGCAGGAAGACTTTTTAAAAAGAGGTCCAGAGAACAACACAAAAGTACAGAGAAAGATCTAAGTTTTACAACAGTTTCAGCATGAGGAATGATTGAGTAGATCAGCACTACCCTGCCTGAAAAATAGGCAACTGCCATGACACTGCGCAGAAAAGAGCACGTTACAGAAAGTATTGAAAATTGGTCATCATTTTTTCCAATGCTTGAATAAGCAAATATCAAAATACACTAATTAGTGTCAGATTCAAAAGAAAAATTCTTCAAACAATCATTACTTTAGTTGTGAAGCCTTTTTTCTTAGGTTTGGGCATTTTTTTTTTTGTCCAGATTTGACTTTTGTCCAGTTGGGAAGATTTTTGTCCCCTAATTGGAAAGATCTCATTGACAACAAAGAAACAGACTGAAGGCTAGGAGACAAAGATTTACAGAAAAAGATTTAATTCATGTGTTTTAAATAAAGAGGAGATCACTGAATGTGGATGGAAGTTTTCAAGTACCTAAAAGGCTGTTGCATAGAGTTAAGGGACTATTCTTCATGTGCTCCAAGGAAAAAAAGGAATAGGTTTCAGTCTACAAACTAATTAATAGCAGGAATACATTTCGAATGGTAGGGAAGCACTAGAAGAGATTCCCTGGAGACCCAGTAGAGCCTCTACCCTTGGAAGGTTTTCACTGAACTGACAGTAATATTGGGTGATTACATGTTGCTTGCTTATTGAGGGATATTCTAATCTTTCATCTGTTCTGTTGCTATTCTCCTCTCCTCAAACTAAGAGAAGAAACATTACTCCTCCTTTTACTCTGGCACTTTCTGACTATTCATGCACTTTCATGCATTTATTTAAGTTGTTAACCCATTTACCAACTTACCATGGTTGTCAATGTAACCCATTACTTCCCAGATCTGAAGAAGTATATGTGAGGTGTGGACATTCTGTAAGATAACAGTTATCCATGGCTGACAGATGTCTAAACCCTGAAGAAAAGGGATCCTCCAAACCAATTTAAACAGTAGGGAGGTATACAGTAGTCAGATGAATGTTTTGACTGGTTAACTGTTGTATTATTTACGCAATGACTTCAACACACTTTGATAATATAGTCCAAATATTTCCATGCAAAGATCCTCAACCCAAAACTGAATGCTGTATGTCGATCAATTTTCAGTAAATCAATTATATTCTGTTTTCTTACCCCAGGACTTCTATTTCTCCATCAATCCATCTGAGGTAGGACCACGTGGTGCTCCAAAGCAATGAGGACACGCTTAATACACTAGTTTTAAAAAGCAGTTAACAACCTAAGAGGAACATTTTGATCAAAGCATTTAAAATTTTGGCCTGAGATTTTTTTTTTTTAATGCCAAAAAATGTTTCTTAATTTAGGCCCCTAAAAGACATAGATTTGCTTTCCAATATCCTGGATTTGACAGACAGTGGAAGACACCCATAGGATCTGTGGGTGCTGGCAGTGAAGCCAGACCAGACACTTCCAATATAGGTGTCTAAATATGGATTAAGCTGCCTCTCTTGAGGCACCCAAATTTGAAAATGATTGGCTGCAATCCCCACTGAAGCAGCTCACACCATTCTCTACATGCTCTGTGTGCCAAAGTTCTAGTAGCAATTGTTTTAACTGGAAAGAGTTCAGTTTTCATTTTTTTGAGAGAAAACTGGCCAGTCCCAATTATGGAAACAAATCTTCAGCATAAAACTTTTAAAAAACACAGAAATTCTCCTGGGGAAGTCACTAGCAGGGCAAAACTAGCTCTTCCAGAAGAGCTGACAGTTGTTTACATTTTAATGTGGAGGAATCCAGCAAGTCTGCAAGTTTATTTTTAGTAGCTGTAAACTGAGTTATTTAACTCCTTTTTTTCCTGTGACTGGAACTGAGACATAAAAATTATTAACACAATGGCCAACTGGTGCCTGAGCTTATGCTAGAGTTCAGATGATGATGAATACTGTGTTAATAAGAAAGCAGTAGGATTCTTTCACATTATATTTCTTGTGATGCCTCATCTAAATATTTGCAATCTGACAGCCTCCGTGCTCAGAATAGCTCTGGTTGCCACATTAAATGCTGGGTTGCTATCTCTGAGCAGGATGAATCTGCTTCCTTCCTTGTGGAGCAAAGCTGGCAAAGAATATTTTGTTACCAGTGTCCTGGCTTCATCACTGGAGCACAAGTCCTGCCAGATCCAGCAATGAAAGCTGTGCCAGCTGCTCTCAGGGGCTGTGAGTGAGCTAGAAAAAGCCAAAAGTCATCCAAGCCTCCCTGCAATAGTATTATGAGAGACCTCCTCTGCTTAGTGTCCCCAGTGATGCAGAACTGTGGCTGGTGGTCCCCAGGACAGTCCTAGGGAAAGCACCCCAGGCAGCTCAAGCTGCTCCATGCTCACAGGAAAGCCACCAGTTCAACACTCCTACTGCTACTCCCCTATGCTTGTCAGGGAAAGGAGTTTGCTGCACGAAATTAATCCCTTTCTAAGTATGAAGCACCTTCCTGTAAGACAGCAGACTTGAAAAGCTGGTGTAATACTGGAATTCTGGTGTAAAATCAGAATTGCCTGAATTGCAAATCAATCCAGTCACAGGAGCTCAGTTGGGAGATCATGTTTTCTAAAAAGACAAAGCTGCATTTTCCTCCAAAGCCACCATTAGGGAATGCATCCACTGTTCTGCAGTCAGAACAGTGAGTGTAAGAATCATTTCACCAAGGAGCCACACCAGGAAATTATGTTAATGTAGGTACAAAGCATGAAAAAATTTTAAATTATGCTCATTGAGGAAGATAAACCATCAGGTTTCACTATATTATCATGTGTATATGATTAAAAAATAGCTCCAATAAAAAGAAGATGAGAGGAAGTCACATAACTCAAAATGGATGGCTAGTAGCTGCATGGTTTGGCTTCTGTTCTTTACTAAGACACAGACTTCTGCCCTTTTCTCTGGCACATTATTCAACTTCAGAGTCTGTTTCCACATATATCTCCAAAGCCACACAATTTAATTAGCCAGCTTCCAAAGGGGCTGGAAAAATATTTAATAAATACTTGCAGGTGCTTTTGATCTGGGAGGCACAGCAGAAGGGCAAAGCAGTGTTTACATGGGGTTTGACAAGAATTGCAAGCGATCTTTGTGTTTGGTTTTAAAGGGAAAGCTGAATTACATTGCAAAGCATTGAACTGCTCTGGCAGAAAGCACAAAAAAATATCTAAGCATATCTGATGACCAAACCCTTTATTGACACGGTCTGCTCAAAGGTCTTTCACATTTCTCACTGTTATGATCAAATCTATTCGAAGTTTGTCAGAAAGAAATGTATCTGAAATCATGCTTTTTTTTTTAGGATAAAACCTCTAATATGTCACTGGTTCTGTACACATAATCACTCTGTGAATTAGTAAAATAATAAGGATTCTGCAGGGAATTTTGTATTGCATACCTCATACAGCCTATTAAAGGCAAGGAGGACAATTTGGATAGATCGGTCATTTTCTTATCTCACTCACACAAAGCCTTTATTGGTGAGACCCATATCAATCAAGCAATTCCTGAATTAATGCTCTGTGAGAGAAGTTAATATTAACAGGCTAATGTTACCTGTGTATTTCTTTGTTCTTTTCACATGCATTCTGAATACCAAAAGAGTAGGCAAACTGTTGTTAAGGATCAAATATTAAGCCACTGTGTCATGTGAAATTTGGACAAGGAAATATACAGTATTTTCTGAGGTGTTCTTTGTCTCTGGACTTAATAGTGAGATGTGAAAGACAGATGGAGAAACCTGAGTCAAGATTTTTCTTATAAGTTGGGGTTTTTTCTTTCTCTCTTTAGCCAAACAAACACCACCAATTTTTGGAATTGCCAACAGTTATGAGCTGAAGAGTTCAACATAGTCTGACAGATACTGGCAACACCACTCAATATAACTGTAGCCAAGCCACTGCCTTTGCACCGTCATCTTAGTCCCAGATCCTTATCTATTGCCCCACATAAGTGGGTTCCTACAGATCTTCAACTGGCAGTGACCTTCCCACAGCTTAAGGAAGGGGGCTGATGGATATGAACTCTGAAATTAGAAAAATCTGTGTTTGGTAATATTAAATTAGCTGCCCAAAATAACAGTCAACCCAACAGGAACCTGATGTTCACATCTTGTTAGGTCATGCACATCCATGTAAGCCAAAGTCTCCCATAGAGTCTGCAAGGAGGCCAGACTTGTCTCTAAAGGTTGGAAAGCTCTGGTCTTATTTAGTGAAAAGCCCTCAGACCATGAAGTCTCAGTATTGAGATGTTAGAGTGAGAAAGGGAAAAGGACTGCATTTTGGGTAGCGCAGGACAGAAGTTTTAAAGGGAAGGAAAGGCTGCTATAAGCATCACCGAGTTTAAATTACAGCAAATGTAAATCTGTACCTGTTTTAATACTTCATCCCCAAACAGAGAAACTTCAAAATAAGTGTGTTGTAGGACGGATTTCATAATCACTTCCAGTCAAAGAATTTCTCCCTGTGAAGAGCAGTTCAAAAGGATTCACTGTGTAATGCCTATTTAGACCTAGCAACGACCTGACCACACAGGACATCACAGTCAGAAAGAAAGTTTCTTTGTAGCTTTTAGAGAACTTTCTGATTGAAATATTTCCTATTTATTGTCGTTACTGAAGATTAACTAAATTCAGTATTCAGGCAAGTGTTTATACATCAAATGCAGAAAAATAGTATTCCCAAATGATTGATGTGACTTTTCTTTAGAAAAGGACAAGAAGGACACTGTGTTTGTGGGTGCCATGCATAGCAAAACTACCTCTTTAAAGTGAAAAGAGTTCCATGGTCTCCCTAACATGCTAATAATGGGTGACAAATAGTATCTATTCAATTCTAAAAAAGAAAACCCTGACAGATGGAATTGATGTGATTTAAATTAGATTTGATCCAATAATGAAAAAAATGATAATGCCAACTGTCAAATGCAAAGCTGCCATTCCTGGTAGAAAAAAAATCACTTGTCTGAGGCTAACTTAGGCAGCACTAAAAGATACTTATTGTTTGGAATGCAAATTTTGCAGAACAATAAAATGAGAACATTACCATGTAAGTAATTAGCATTTATCAAGCGACTGTTTAGATTTCAAGGTAATGAGAAACAAATTACTAGAATATGGATAAACTTTCTTATTGGACAGGCAATTTTATTATCACAGAAAATACCACAAATGCACAAGATAAGAGCTATCAAACTAATGCTGGACTCTTTTTATACAAGAGCACCATCCTTTACATTCCTAACTGTTTAATATCTAATTATTGTCTTTTATAACTCATATACTTTTAAGAAGAGATCACTTGAGCCATAAAAAGGTCCTGACATTAACCCTCTGCTACTTAGTGCACAGCTTGTCCCTCACTAAAATAGAGTAAAACATTCAGAAGATGGTAGTCAGGATGTATTTAAGCATGCATTCAGTTTGTGGAAGAGAGGAAAGTAAGAAATTGTAGAAAATTTGCTAGGAGATAAGATAAATTTTATCATTCAGCTGTTCCAATGCCTACATACCCACAGCAGGGAAGCAATAGTTGAAATGGGAAATGAGGGTTACTACTGCATATTTTTGAACTGGCTGGTTAGAGAAGTGTGTAAGAAAAAAAATGGAATATGAAAGAGGGCAAGATTTAGATGGTGAGCTCACAAGTGGGTCACTCAGCAGATTCAGATAATGCACTGGGAAAAAATAGATGAAGTCTTAGTGTGAAGAGCTGTAAAACCTGTAGAAGGGGTTTTCTGCCAGAAAACATTTTTACTCCTTTCCACCTCTGTTAGCTGGTCTAAAGATTTTAGTTCTGTCCCTAAATCTTGCCAATGCCTCCCCCTTTACTTCTTCTATATATCAAAGCCACTCCCATACCATATCAGGGCAGGCACTGTGTGCAGCAAGACTTCCACTTTGCTGGGCAGCACAGACAACTGCACAAATCCTTTGTAGTCTTGTTTTGTTTTGCATGAAGTCATTGGTTAAAGACCATAAATGTTATAATTGTGAAATTACTATTTCAGCTGTATCTACAGAGATACACAGCTTTTGGTGTAGATATTGTTAACAGAATAAAAGGCCGTAAGTGGCTACTCATATAAGAACTGAAACCAGTGATATTTTTATTAGGCAGGTAATTTTCAATTTTGAAATTCAGTGGTTCAAATTATATTGCAAACTGGGCCCCTTTGGAGATTTTCATTAAAATATCACATGCTATTGTTTTTGTATTCTAGTCCTCTCCTACATTTCTCCATGGACACAACTGAAAGGCCTGTGTGCCACAACAATCCTCCTAATGAATATTAGAAAATGGTATTCCTTAATAGCATAGTCTCTCTAATGTAACTTGCTGTAGGGTTTGCTTGTATTTTAAGTACAGTGAGATGCAAAGGGTATAAACAAAAGTCAGAGGAAATAAGATATGCCAATGAAAACCAATTAAGGGTCTCAGCCTTTCCCTTAGCTTCCAAAATCCTGAGTGTTGGTGTTGTTCAAGGGTCTGGAGGCTCCACTGGGTAATAGCTTTGCTGTGTAAGGCACTACACCAACATGTAAGGACACAGTTCCTGCCCTGGAGAGTTTGCCTGTTTAATCAAACTAAATACAACTTGCATTCCCTTTAACGTGTCCTTTCTTCCTTTCTTCATTTTAAATGGCTGTGCAATATACTATGCTGCGGACAAGCTCTCTGTGATATTTTTATTTTGAATCAATGTTTCAGTGAAGTATTGCCTTTTGGATCTTAGTAAAGAAAGACATTCTTAACCAATACATACTGCATGAATTTTTCATGGCTCTACAGCAAGTAATAGTGTCACATGCCAGCACATATACCAAGCAGTTTTATTTTTGTTTAAATACATGGACACAAATCACGGTTTTTCTGAAACAGAAGAAACACCATTCACTCTTTGCTGCCTCTCTTAGTGACATGGGAAAAACAAAATTACTTCAGCAGCAGAAGTGGTTTGTTTGCCATTCCAATCCCTCTGCTTTGCTGAAAGGGCAGGCGGCTTCTTTCAGACATCAAAGTGCAGGTATGGCGTTACTTCTCTGAGGGAAGGTGAACAAACTTTCACAGAATGTCTTACATGGATATTTTAGAAAGGGAGAGATCACAAGGGAGATGACAGTGGAAAGCATAATTACTGCACACAAAGTCTCCTGCTCGCTTTTTTGTAGTGAGGGTAGTGTTGTGCCCTTCAGCACATATACACGCTGTCAGCGGCTGTGTGTAACAGTGGGGCCACACGTTGTAAGTAAGGTCTTGGTGTCAGGATTGGTATACATTTCTTCCATTTTTCTGCCCATCAGGAACATACACCATCTCTATTCTGATTAACAAGAGGGTTTACACAGCCTTGAGGGAGAGTCATGATACAAGAATAAGCACAGCATTAACTGGTAGCTAGAGATAGGGAGTGGAGTAGGAGCACTCATTTAGTGGGATTATGTGGAGTGTAAATCAGAGCATTTTTGAGACCAAAGGGATGAATTAAATCCTGGAATATATACTCTGAAATATATCTCCTGAAATTTATGTCTCACTGAAATAGAATAATAAACAGATTCTTTGTACTGAGAGTCCAGTTTAACTCCTATCTAGCTCCATATTCTAAAAATCCACTCTCTCAGGTTTACAAGCACCTCTAGTGTTACATCAGAGATTTGAAGAGGTTAAACTAAAGGCTGAAAATGGAAATTGCAAGAGCATAAATCACTGTTGATACTGCTAATCTTTCAAAAGGCTTAACAGGAACAATTTTTCTCATATGTTCTCTTATCTTCTCATACCAACAGAGGTTTTGTCTGAGTACTAGCCCAGAAAACCTCTGTAGGCAGAGATTAAATTAATTGTTAATACTGGAAAACTATTTTCAATCTGCTGAAAGGTTTTAAACCATAGTTCAATGACCCTGTTTCATTACCTATGCCCTGAGGGCTGTCTCCTTTAGGAGGTGGGGAGGCATCAAAATGAAAAGATCATTGATTAAGTATCAAATGTGTTTGCTTATGACTGTTCCCCCACAAGTAAATGCCTTGAAGCAATATAATGCTTGAGCTTGAAGCACATCAGTTTTACCCTCTGTATCATTAAAGCTAAACAGCCCAGCTGGGTCATCACACTCGGACAATTCTGCTGCCATCAGTATCAGGGCTATTACCCAGGATCTCTTGGCCATTCTCTATTACCAGAATAGATATACAAGGCCTGGACTTCAGCTCCAAAGTTGTTAACAAGACATTGCAAACTCTTGTACTGTATAAAAATCTTGGAATTTGTAGATGATTGTATAATTAGGGAGCATTGCTCTGAAACGTTAAAAAAAAAAATCACGTATTTAGTCACAAATCCCTCCTCAGTTTATCAAAAGTAGATGACTGGCTACTGAAACACTGGGATAAGGATTGAAAGTGCTTTGCCCAAATTAAATTGCCAGTCTATAAGTACCAATACATGAACATGAAGTTAGTCATGGTCTGCTGCAACAGAGAGCCAAAAACATTGGGCAGCTGTTAAAGAGATGGCAATGTGATTATTCCATTTATCTGCCAAAAGATCTCTCTTAATGATTTTCATTTTCTTGAAGTACTTCTTGTATCAACCTTGAATATCTGCTAGAAGCAGAAAGTACACAGATCTGCTGTCTGTCAACCCTCCTGCTTGCATGCAGATTAAGTCTGAGATTATTAAGGTTCCTTCTAGTCTTAAAATTGATTTTGCAAGAACCTGTCTGTGTCTGATCTCAAAATGAAGTCTTTCCTTTCTGCAGACAGGTACTTGTGCATACATGAACAATGGAACAGATGAAATGGAAATTCTGCCAGGGATGCATGGTAATAGCCTTTTTCTGTATCAATTATCTTTGAATGCGTGGAAGTCTCATGACACCAGGTTTAATTCTGGTCCATGTTCTAAAATTCCCAGACAGCAGTCAAAACTCCAGCTTCTGTTCTTTTTAATGGATGTTTGGGAAACTCAGTAGCACAGAAACAGGGAAACGGCAATGGGGTGATTGTGTCCTCTTTCCTCAGAACATTAACGGAAGTGTTTCCTGAGAACCCATGACTTCTATCTTGCATGTTAAATGCAAATAATAATACCAAAATTGAGCTCTTGTTTCTCAACCGTCATTCCTGAACACAGGAGAATCATAACAATACTTTCTAAAGCCAGACTGAAAACCTTTGATAAGAAATTTTCTTGAGCCTGAAGCAGATGATTGCAGTTATTAGATTGTCACTATCTTCATGGGTTTCCCCAGAGGTGCCAATCAGTGCAGCGTCACTGATTTGAAAGGAAACAGACAGCTGTACATCATCTGCATTGTTTGCCAGATAATTTTAGAATACAGGAGAAGAGAGAAGAATATTCAAAACAAAGGGTCGTCTCTTCCAAGGCACCCTTCCCTGTAAGTCTCTTACATTCCCTACCAACTTCAGTGCCTTATCATTCCAAACTGGCCACTCTTCACAAAAGACATATTTTTAGCACCACAAAAAAATAAATCAGGTCCTTGTTGAAGTCCTTCAGGTTTCTAGATAGCTTTACAGCAAAAACTAGTAAGAATAGCAAAAATCTTTGTAGTTTTCAGTTTCCTCTTTCAAATTTTCCCCTGCTTGTAATTACGGATCTCCTTAGACGTTTTCTTTGGGAAGCGAAAAAGTGCAATAGACAGTTGTTTTCTTTCCCAGGAGCGGTTAGAGCACCACTTCCTTTCCTCGAGGTAGCAGGGCTTCTAATTGACTAAAGCCAAGTTAGAGTCTCCCTTTGGATATGCAAACTTCATTATTGAATGGCTCAGAATTGAGCTATCAGAGTACCAGCTCTCAGCTAGGGTTTGGGCTTAATGACTCTGCCACTCTCTTTGGCCTGTGAGGTCTGGGAGCGTGGGACAAGTTCAAGACCTGGAATTGAACCCCTTCTGGGAAAGTGCTTTGTGCTAACTGAGAGACTCCTGGGACAAACCACTTTAAATAGCATTTGTTTCTAAGTGCGATAGTTCATGTGAAAATGCATGCAGCACTAGCTCTTACAAATGTTTCACCTCAGAATGTATTCTGTATAAAGAACAGTCTCAAGCTGTTGCTGGATTTGCAGGATCTGGACAGGAAGAATAAGGAGGGAGCAAAAGTTCAGCTGTTCTAATGGGTAGATATAGAAGCTGGGTTTTCATTGTCTCCCAGTGCTCTCTCTCTCCTTCAGGGCTGCATAGGGGAATGCATGGGAGAAAGCAAGGCTGTAGCTTCCCAGAACACCGCAGCTGAAGCTTGCCAGACACATGGTGACCATCAGAAGGTTGCAGTGATTAGTCTAGCTATATAAATAAACATGGCTGAATTCTGCCTCAACAAAACATTGTTTGCTCTGCGTGAGTCTGCTGCACTGAGCATGCTTAGGTCAGTGCTGCACGGAGAAGGAAGAGGAAGGGATTGAATCGAAAACTCTCCCATATCACAAAACCCAGGAGCAAGAATTTTTGACTGGCTTTTACTTGACCATAGGGGGCAGGAGGAGTACAAAAAATACCTCTCCCACAGGTCTAGATGAGTTGGGGTTTATTGCACTTTTTGTGCTATGCTGGGGCTTTATGCAGTGTTCACCATGGGCATAACAGAGGTCAGGACTCTAAGGTCAGTCCTCGTGGAGCTCTGTGAGGGAGACCTGCCTCCTGCCTCACCCAGCAGTGAGTAGTACAACTGAGCTACTGAGGAGAGGAGACACTGAGAACTAAATAAATACATTTTTTGTTTTCTTACATTCCCTCGTTGTTGTTGTTGGTTGGGGGGGAGAGGGGGGGTTGTTGTTTTTGTTGTTGTTTTGTTGTTTTTACTTGAAATTTGCAAGGGAACCTGGCTCAGTTGAAGTGTAGTCATGGACATCCTAGCCTCTTTCAGGAGAGTTGTTTGTCTGGGGGATAGCATCATGGGACCCATGAGCATTTGTATCACTGTACCAAGTACACCTCTTACAGCATGTAGAACAAACACAGGTGAGAGAAGCAAACTTGTACTTTGCTGGTGAAAGTAATCACTGAAGAGTGGATCCTGAACCCTGACTGATGCTGTGTCCTTTACAGCTCTCTTTTTAGTTAAAGGACTGTCCTAATGCAGGCTTTGGTTTGCTCCGATTAGTGACCATGCTCGCGGTCAGTGAACACATTCAGTACTGTTCCAAGGATTACTAAGAAGGTATCCAAGGGCCTCCATATAAACTGGCTTGTCTGCTGAAAGCAGTAAAGCAATAGTAGCAGCATAGGGATGAGTTTACTGGTGGTGGGGCAAAGTCATGCTGAAACAATTCTGTAGTTCCAGGATGCAAGCCAGTGTCTCAGAATGCACTAGAGCATTGAAAGCTACTTTGAGTCAGGACAAAGAGGCTGCCCAAGGAGAACAGGAGACAATGCTGCTTCTGGAATCTGTGCTAACTGGCATGGACTGAGCTGAAAAGTCTTTGTCTAGCACCAAGTTTTATTACAGAGATGCACTTTCTGTGCTATAAAAATGAACCAGCTTGTTCAGAGCTGAGCCAATGCACTTACAAGACATTCCATTGCAAAACTAAGATACATTCTACATCACTCTTTCAGACTAGCTGGTAGTGTATTTGAGGTAATTATTCTGAAGTACTTTACATCAGCAGACTGTAGACTTTCTGATTCTGGACGATGAAGATTTCAAAGATGCGTCTCCTTCCATTTTGCTGTCATATGAGGTAACCTCAGCAAAAGGGAATGTGCAGAATGTGTATTCCAACATAGGGAACCATGGCAACAGTAGCTACAGTAAGACTAGAAATAATTCACTAATACAAGATACGAAATACAGTATTCTGAGTCTATTGCAAGTTGCTGAATACCAGGTTTGAGACACTTCTACTCTGGCTTATTGCTTTTTATAGTAAAATGCTGGAAATGTCATTGCCATATTTAAAAACTGCCTCCTGATAGAAGGGTGCATGTATCTGCCTCTCTACAAGCATGTTGTTGGATTTTATTTTGAATGCAATGAGAAAGACTTCAGTGCAAAGACCTGGGTTTATGACTATTGAGGATTTCTCCTTGCTATGGCTATGGTATAATTGTCTGTGTAGGTATAATTGTCATTACAATAACTAAGTGTTCAGAAAGATGCCTGGAAAGGATAGGAGAAAGACTAGCAGCAAGTTCTGCTAACCAAGAAAGTTCAGTATGCTGCTCCACTGCTTCCTGTGACCATGACTCCTATGGCTCATTTAATGAGATCACATAAAAACAACATGATTTACTGCATTTTCTTTTATATACCCATTGCACAGTGACACAAAGTAACAGAATGGTTAGTTTATGTTGTCAGTGGGGTTTCCTGTCCTGCGCAGCACAGGCCTCCCTTTCCCTCCCTACCTCACACACATCCACAAAGGTCATACAATGTGCATCTAATACAGCTGCAGAATACTGGCCATGGTTGTGGAAATTGAAGGGTATTGAGGTGATGTCCTGATACTGGAATATCCTGAGACTAGTTCTTCCTAGACTGACAATCCCTTGACTGAGAACAATTGAAAAGTGTGCTGTTACATCTGCTAGGTAATCTCAGTTGTCCCAACATCATTCTGTACAGATGATTCATGTGGCACACAGTTTTAGTTTATCTGTGTTATGTTATGTGTAATCCTTGATCATTATACATGGGGGCTTATTCCAAGCCCAATACATTGCTGACAGTAACTTCTCTCATAAAGTTAAATGTTACTCCCTTCTTCACCTTGCACTATGGTATATATTGTTTTTGTCATCATGCACACACATTGCTACTATTGTGATCAATAAGCAACAAGTCTGTTTGCTGTTCGTTAATTAGACCTTCCAATGTCCCTGACAAACAGAAACAAAGAGGTTTTCAGGCTGTTTCATTCCAGGCACATTTTTCTTGTATTCTTACAGTAAATTAATGGATTGATAGAGGCTGAAAGTTTCATATGAACAGTTGTTTGCCTGCTGCTTTGAAACCATACCCTCAAAAGAGGAATTATACCTTCAGTTTTTCCTGCTTCTGCCATCAAGGCTAACACAATCTTTGGGTTTTTTGCCACAACATCCTTTCCAATTCTCTGCAGTCACCAGAAGCTAGTGCTACCTTTACTATCATGACTGCCCCACACTATAATTTATGATTTCTATGCTTTGAGAGGGTAATTTTGATCTGTTCGAAGGCAAACATGAATACATTAACAGCCAACAGCTGCAGAAGAGCAGCAAAAGTGTTTATGTGTTCAGAAATAAAACTTTGCAAGCTTGTTGACTGGTTTAGCTCTCCATGTAATCTCTTCTGTAAAAGTTACTTATTTAAAGATTTAGAACTGTATAAAATAATGAGCTTAAAATCAAAATGTTTGCCTGGGGATGTCTGCCTTATCAAATGTTACTTAACAGGGATGCTAATGACTCACTTCACTCTGATGTTCAGCTCCTGAAATAAAGGAAACAGAAAAACACAGTAAGAAGAATATAGCTGTTAATAAAGTTAGCAACTTCACATATAAATTCTAAATCCCCCTGGCTTGCTAAAATGCCAGTGAACAGAGGTCCTCAGGCTAGATGTAACAATACGACTTAACAGACTGTGAGCAAGCAGAATGTTTTACATAATCCACAAATTTTAAAAATGATTGATAGGTTTTGAAAAGAGACACACTGTTCCTGAAGTCTAAACTTTTTCCAGTAATTACCACTGGGAAGGGATGACTAATTGCAGTACTCTCTGTGCTACACAATATACATAGCAGACATTTACACTGAAGAGTTTTGATTTAGGTGTTCTCCATTTGGTAGAAGGAGTTAACCTATTTTTGGAAAGAGACCTATGTGCCTGAAGGCTGTAGGCTGATGAAACTCTTCAACTGTGTGTTGTAGAATCAAAACATTTTCTGATGCTGCTGTAAGTCAAAGTCAAAGCTTTTGAATTTAATGCAATATGCACAATTACTCAAAGGGCAATTACATTATTATTATTAAAATTGCCATCCCTTTAGTTATGCACTGCAAATAGTTTACATGCAAAAGGACAATCATAGGTTCTTATAACACAATAGATATGTAACTTCTAGCAGTTTCTGGACATGGCAATGCTCTTGAGATTTCTGTTGCTCTTTTCATCCTCTTAAGCCAACATATTTTTTTCAAGAATATTGATAATTTGAAAAATATTGTAGAAGTCTATTCCATTCTCCTAAATTAATTTTGTGCTTACCTAAAACAGAAGAAACCAATTCAAATCAGTCAGTGAAGGATAAGTAGTGTGAGGGAGTAACATCCCTGTTTCCCCAATTCCTTTTTCTCTTCTAAATTTGGCTAGCATCCCTTGTGTGCTACAGTTTCCTGGACTTCTGCCATATTTTTGTCCCAGAAAACAGATTTCCAACACTTCAGTTCAAAGTTAGCTGACCTGACTGGTCACAGCAAAAGGAGTGAGCTTGAAACACCCCCATCAAATCAGGGCCAGTATAAAATTAAGGTTCCCTGTTAGAGCTTGCATACAGTATTTGCTTTTGGATAAGGGGAAGGTGTATTGCATTGTACCCATCCTTGAGCATTTAGCATTTTTATCTGTAAACTATTTCACTTCCTGGAGCTTTGCTATGATGAATGCTGCCTGTCTGGACCTGGGAGTACCTCCACCCACAACTGCATGTTTTACTTTTGGAGTTTGGAGGCCAAAAGTGCCTGGTAGCCCCACTAGGTATATCAAGCAAAATTTCCTGTCAAAAATTTTACAATTTTGAGCTGAGGTGGCATCTACAGAAATGTTGGTTGGGGAGTATGTCATTAAGAGGAAGAGAATTACATTATTCCCTGTACCTTGGCATTGAATTAAAATTCCTGACTGCACTGGGTGTAGGTGGCAAGGTTTTGTTAGAAGGGGAGCTTCTTTCTGTGGAAGGAGGTCAGGGCCTGCCCTGTGCTGGGCACAGCCAGTTCCAGATGGCTCTGCAGCAGGCCCACCACAGGACACAGCAGAGCCCTTCGACCAAACTGGTGGCACTTCTGTAAAAACATACTTAAGACCAGAAAATACTGATGGGGGAGGCATCAGAGGAGGGAATGAGGGAGCAGCAAAAGGAGGAATGAACAAAAATAATGATAAACAACAAAGAGGACACCACAGTTAGAGGAGAAGGAGGGCAGGGCAGGCACACCATCAAAGGGACTGCAATCTGCTGAGGATCCACTCTGGAGCACAGGAAAAGCATAAAAAGGCAGGAGCTGCAGAAAGAAACAGCTTCATCTGTGACCACCTTCCCCCATGCTGCTCATTGTCTCCCTGACGGCACTGAGTGTAACTGCAGCGGCGACAAGGGGTGAGGAGGGCAGTCCGAAGCTGAGCCTGGTGAAGAGGAAGGATAGGTGTTTTAGATGTTTGTCTTTTGTTTGTTTGTTTTCCATTACCAAAATGATAATTAAGTTCTTCAAATCCAGTCTGGTGTTCACACAGCAGTACTTGGTTAGGGAGTTGCCTGTCTTTGTTCTGACCCTTGAGTTTTCTCGGCCCTGTTCTCTGCCCTTTCTCTTTCATCCTGATGGGCAGGGGAAAGTGAGTAAAGAGCTGTGTGGGTGCTCGGCTGATAACTGGGCCAACCCACCACTGTCATACAGACCTTTTATCACATGCTGACCCTGGGTCAGGAGTTGGGTTTCAGAAACACAGTTTCTCTGTAGTGGAAACTGTAGGAAAGCTACAAAAGTCAGAGTGAAAAAGTCAATGGTTTTGAATTGTTTAATAACTGAAAACTGTAGTTATTTTTTTTACTTTCTCCTGGTGGCCTTCAGCACTTTCAAAATTAAAACCACCTTCAGCCAATTAAAAACCAAACCAAAATAAAACAAAACATGAATAAATGGTGAAATAATATGATTTTAAAAGGAGTAGCATGAGAAAGGAAGGGAAAAGAGCCTGAAATGCCATAGTGAATTCTTCGCTTCAACTACAAATGAGAACAGCTTACAGCAGCTATCACCGCTTTGGAAAGCAGTTTTTTATTGATGACAGCAAATGATGCTGTAACATGCCAGGCTATAAAGACTCACAAGTGACCTTCTCCTGTAAAGGCCATTTATCTTCTTGTATTCTTGCAGATGAACCGGTTGTCTTCTGTGGTTTATTGCTCGTTTGATCTCCTACACTAACTAGCTACCTGCAAATACCATCTATGTTTCTCAGTGCTGAGAGTGTTCTGTGATTGTTTGACAGTGGTTTATCCTATTGTTTCACAGAACAGCTCCACTGATAATTATTTAAGCTCCATCCATAAAAAATCCTCTCACTTAGTTTCTCTTGATTTCCTAGGAATGATTTTGGTTTTCAATACTCGTTAAAGCTTCCTATTTAGTTTATGATGGATAAGAAAAGTATGTTAACAATTAATTTAGGATTCAAGTGTATTCTTGAAACAGACACTTACTGAATTCTGCCTGTTACAATCCAGACAGCAGGCAGAATTGGAAGCCACTTTAGGGCAATCTATAAATTATATTGTTTTCACTGGTTTGTTGACATTTTCAACAACAGCTGCAGTTCATTGATGAGTGATGGATGAAGTGTTACGCACTTAATCTGGTCCTGTGCTATCACATAGTGTCTCAATGTGCTGTGAAATGGCTTCTAAGGTCTACCACAGGGGCACCAGTACTTGGACAATGACTTTTGCCTCAGGTTCCCCACAGACCTGGATGGTGCCTGCTTTGTAGAAGTGCTCAAGCTGAAGGAGTAAGGACAAGTCTTCTAAGTATGGGCTGAAATTTTCACCACAACATAATAAAAAATATTAATGGGACTCATGCTTCAAAGTCCTTTCAGCACATTTGAAATTCCCCTGTTTGTGCCCTTACAGAGAAGATGAGGTACAATCTGAAAGACAATGGTTATCTCTGGTCTCCCCTTGTTATATGTCTTCTCTTATATTTCAAAGAGTATTTATGACGTGGTACTAAAAATCTGTGGCCCTCTTTGAAAATGTACAAACCATTCTTAGTGGGTTTGCAGAATGTAACAATGTAAAAGAAACATAATTCCCTTGAGCAGAAATATACTATTTCATAACAGACACCCAATTCAGAGAGCTGGATAAAGTTTCAGCCCCCCAGAATTCAGAAAGGATTGCAGATCTACTTGGGGCTGTCAGTAAAATGTTTCTTTTTTAATATAAAGCATTCCCACAGGCATTAATCTCTTCAGAAAGCTGTTTGGCCCAAGTACATATCTTTTCAAGTCATTCTTAGTGGGTCATCAGGGGAAGTGGGAATAAACCTATTTCAAATTATGGTGTCAAAGCTCAGTAGCTATAATGATATTTGTGAGAAGGCAAGAATTTGGAAACTGGGAGCATGTAGAGTCTGTCTCATGGCTTGGTCATGTCTCACAGCACTAAACCCTGTGTCCCCTGACCCTACATGTGCTGTTCCTGGTGCTCACAGTTATAATTACGGCATTTTTCGGGGTTACTTTTTTCAGTTCAGTGTTCGTAATAATGTGACCACTCAGCTGTAAACCATCACAGTGATAATTTTCTTCTATTAAACTGGGGAAATATATATTAAGAGGAGATATAAGCATGCAAGGATTTGGTTTGGTTTCAAGAAAGTCAGCTGGTTCATTAAAAAAAAGTTTCCAAGATGATACTGTAATATTTTTGCAGTTTGGAAGTGCCTGAAGCAGGATTCATAGTGAAGTGGGCAGCTAAAATGTTTGAACAGCTATAGATACCCTAAACATATCCTCATAATAATTTTTATAGAAATTTCCTGCAGTAGGGATATCTGCCTCAGTCTTCAGTGATGATATCTACAGGCAGTTTTGTTGATAGGCTTGGCAAAGATTGAAAAAAGATACATTTTATATGTCTGAGCTATTTTACCTCTCTTTTTATTTTTTTTTAGTGAGAGGGCATTTTCAATAGCTGTGTCTCTGACTATGAGAAAAGAAGTAAGAAGGAATGCTTTTTCTGCCTCAGACTACGGATAATGATTTTTTTTTGTCCTTTAAGTTATTCCCTGTTCATATGTTTACGGACTACAGTGGTTTTGGACAGCCTGCAAATTTCACAAGGATAATTTTGTTATTAAACATAAATTTTCGTCCCTTCATATTACTCTTATAAGTGGCTATTGCACATATCAGATTTGATCCCCTATCAGTAGTTTTCTTGGCACAGTTGCCCTATTATGGCAAGCAACCAGCGTATAACTGTAACTGAAAGTTTAGATTGATCTGGGTCCTTTAGATAATCCTATCCTTTATTCAGAGAAATCTCCTTTTTTTCTCAGGTGCTTTTGTTGTTTTTTCAGTTTCAGAGTAGTTTCGGCAATGTTTACATTGAGTACATTTAAATGTCTCTAAATTGAAAACCTTCAGAGGTGTTTGGCTTCTGGCATACCTGTGTGGACTGGTATGTGAGTGACATGCTCAAATTACCCTTCATATCTGGGTTACTTACTCTCAAGGATTTACTGACATTAAGGAAAAGTGCTGCAGTACATTTCCAAAGGTCTTTAGCAATTGTGGTTGATGTGATCTAAATAGTTCTCTAGGACTTGCCTACTGGTAAGTCAGTGTGGCTAATGTGGAAAATAAATGTTTTTGCAAAATATGATCCATCAGACTATGATATGTTCATATCTGTGGCTTGGCTCTGAGTATGTCTGCTTCTCTCTCCCACTTTAGTAGGTATTGGGTTATGCCATTAGCAGAAACCATGCAAAATTGCTCTAATGCTTCAGAAACACTTTGCAGCTCTCAACTATTCGTGTTCTTGAGATGTAACCCTTCCCAATAACTCGAAAGAGAAAAGTCTGCCAGCTCATGAGTGGTGCTTCATATGTATAGGTGACTCTGTGAGTGAGGCTTCTGATTCTGCAAAGCACCTGCTAATATACAGAAATTAAAACTTTTCAGTGCTTTTTAAGTCATACCGATGAGACAACACCCACGTTAGGTGAGAGTATTCAAATTCACTATTTGTTTCTACCCCAGTTCTTGGCTCTTTAAATAATACAGGAAAAGTAAAGACAGCAGAGGACTTGTGGAGAAAGTTATCCTGTGTTATTGGAAGAACAACTAATTCTTTCTGCTTCTCCTTCTCAATTTTTTCCATCACCGTCTCCTAGAAAACAGCAGCAACATTTCTGATCTTTTGCTTTTTCTTGACTTTGTCATGTTATTTTTGAGATAATTCACACTGACTAAGTTACCCTGCTGTCAAGCCCAAGAAACTGCATTGACTGCACTAAATATGCTCAGGTGGGCATAACCATGGAAGGAAAATTTGGCAGAACAGACATAAAAAGGAACTATCAAACAAGATAGCATATAGCTTGGGTAACAGGGAATAAGGAGAGATGTGAAAATCCACTCCAGCCCAATGCTTTGGCCACTAATTCATTCCCTCCCACTGGAGTGTTAATGTTTTATACAGAAAACCAGAGCCCACTGGCACCTTGATGCTATAATAAAACATGATCTGTGTTCAGCTGGAGCATTGTTCCTCCCTACTGGGGAAGCTGTAGTATTAGTAACCACTACCTCCTGAAATCATAATCATTGTGAACATGCTATTTCCTGCTGTAATAACAGCAAACAGTAGAGTGTGTGAATTTGTTCCACTTCTCTGGGAATCTGCATCCAAAGAGATCCTAAGGATAAATGCCAAGGGGTTTTTTATCAGCTCTCAGCTTCAAAGAATTGATGGCATTCAACTTCCCTCCTTCGACATTCTTCCCACTCAGTGTCCACTCACTGGTGTCATGTTGCTGGTCACCATATCCAAATTTCTGTTTATCCCCAGGTTCTGGAAGATTTTTAGTATAAACTCTAATCTGTTCCCATGTAAGCAGAGCAATGATTCTTAGTGATGCAGGTAAAGAACATGCTATTATTTATATCAAATCATTGATTTCTGGAGAATGAATCAGATCCTTTTATAGGTCTCTATAAATAAAAAGTTTTGCTTTCCTACAGCTCCAAGAAACTAAAAACATCGAACATTACCATTAACCTGTAGAAAAAAAACAAACCTAGAGAAAACATTCCCTTAATATTAAGACACTTTCTTTTACCTTAAAGTAAGAAGCTGAGACAACTCCCTTTAACATATTAAGATTTTAGAAATCTACTTGCAAAAACTTACAAAATAATTCTAAATTAAATATATTATTTATCCTGTAGTCTTCATTATTCTTTTTGTGACTATAGTGCCTGCAAGGAAAAGGACCAAATATGAGCCCCGTGTTTCTGGAAAAAGAAGATTTAAAATAGTACTTGGCATTTTCCAGTTTATTGCACTGAATGTTAATGCACATTGGGAATTCATAAACACAGAGAAATGATTTAGACTTTCCCTTCCTGTATAATAAGCAGGATGGAGAAGTGAAAAAACTGGTATTATATTGTTTAAAGCCAGGATCAGTGTGAATACTATTTTAACCTCAGCTAGTTTCTTGCTCGTGCTCTAGGCTGTACTTAGGTTCGGGCTCTGAGGAGAGGCTGGGTGAAGCACATTTAGGGCAGCTTTAGTTCAGCTCGTTTGGGCACTGCCATGCATGGCCCTGTGTGCAGACATCACTTGATGTCCATGACGAGTCCATGGCCCCCAGCCCTGGCACATGGTTGCCCAGTACACTCCTGTTGTGGCCACGCCCCTCAGCCCACATGTAGCCAATGCCAATTACTGCCCTCCCAGGGAATAGGCTGGGGACAGCAAAGGTCAACGATGGCTCCCAGTTGGCACTAAAGTCCAGGCATCTCTATTTTGGGAAATGAAGAGGATGAGGCTGTGTAGACGTGAGCTGTGTTGTGACACTTGCCCTTGGGGCCAGCACACAGGCACGGCTTGTTCTAGTTACTGGCATAGCCATAGCCCACATAACCCAGTTTTAGCTACATGAACAAGCCCACGGGGTGTCTGGTGGGCTCTCTTCAAAACCCACACTTGCTGTGTTCCCTGCGTTGGTAGCAGAATTACAGCTGTCAAAACCCAGGTAAATCTGTGCCCTGTGGCCCACCCAGTTAATTCCAGCAGAGCCTGCAGCAGCAGAGTGAGGAACAATGAACTCACTGATGAGGCTGCTGGCCATGTTAGTTCATTGAACTGGCATCTTCATTTTCTATAAAAGGAAGTGTGACTGATATACTCCGTATTTGACAGCGCTAATCCCCAAGTTGACTCACTCTGACAAAGCTACCATGGATCATCTTGGTGGCACTTGTCAGTGAAATGCAAAAATTATTTCAAGAAAAAAAATTTTGGATACACGCACGTGTATATGCATACACAATACACATATATAAAGTTATTCATTATTCCTGAGTTCTTTTTGTTTCTGTTCCAGGGTTAGATAATATTCCTTGTTACTTTTATTCATTTTTTTAAAGAAACATCACCCAAAAACATTGTTGGAGGAGTTTACTTGACATTAGTTTCCTTCTCGTTTAGTTTGACTTAGAATTTTTGGAAAACAATTAGACCAGATTTTTTGACTTACTGAAAACCTCTGGTTTTGCCTAATTAAAAAATTCCTGTAGATATTGAATTGATTTCATGTCATTCTAGTTAACTTAAACAATTTGAAAGATATTCTGGCAGATGGGATGAAAAATTGAAATATAAAGAGAAGCCAACACTCATTCAAAATTAAAAATAAAATCTCTGCTATCCCTCTGGCTGGTTAGATGCATTTCAGACAAGTGAGTGAAATTCCTAAGTGTAAGATTTTCTCCACATCTTCCATTTCACTGATTGATTGATTGGCAGGAAAATATCATTCTATCACGGCTTAAATTATGTATCTTTAATCAAGGCACCCCAGCTAATGCAAACGACTTGGCACAAGTCTTGTTATATAGCTCTAAAAGCCTTTATTGTCCATGACAGAACATTATGAAAATACTGATTATGTTTATAGAACATCCTGCAGTGCCATCCAAAAAGATCCATCCCTGGAAGGTTAGAACAGCTTCAGCCAGGGTTCTGAGCCGACCAGCTCTGCTAAATTGCAAGGAGTGTTAGCAGGAGCAAAAAGTTCCAGCAGTGTGACTGCTGCTTCACAAGCTGAGCAGTTCTGCATGACAGAGCCTGGCACGATGTAGACACATCCCTAGGATAAATCTTCAGCCTTGTATAAGTTCATAAAGGCCAGACTTATTCAAGTTAACATCATCTGAAGATTTGAATCATATTTTGTGATTAGGAGATGTGTATGTGTCTGAATTTGAGAATGAAACATAAGCACACAGTGAATTCTCCAGATTCCTGGACTGCAAACTTTGCCAGGTCCATCTTGCTTGGACCTGAAAATGTACACTGAAAATGTATTTTCAGTGGATTTAGCATTTAGAGACAGTACCTATGTTTTTAATTATTGAATCAGCATGACTTTTTACTGTACAAATGGGTGAATGCATTAAAAAACATGAGAGAATTATCTCTCTATTCAATATTATTCTTTCATATAATATTTTAAAGTATTTTTAAAACAAAGAATTTAAAGTCAAGTAATCCAGCAACTGTGATGCTACACTCAAGAAGTGCATAGGATTAGATGTTGGAACTATTTTTTTTACTGCTTTCCCTGATTTTAAACTGGCACCTAGCAGCAGTTGAGAAAATGTCCATGGTGTTGGCTGGGGCAAAGCCTAGGAGATAATGAAGAAGCTTTTGAAAACACATTTGAAATTTGAGACATGAGAATTCCAAGCTTTTCATTGATCTGTATCAACAGGACACTGAGAACTGCCAACAGTCTTATGACAAATGGAAATCCAAAAATGCCACTACCAGCTAAACAGTAGGTATATATGTGACAGTAGATTATAGAATTCCCCAGTAATGGAATTAAGTATTTCTCGTGTGTGGTGGCAGGAGTAGAATTGTAACAATGCCCATGAGGAGCAAATAAAATTAGAACAATTTCACCATATTGTTCAACCTACTTTAAACTTGAATTTTTAACACAACCACAAACAAAGAATTTAACCACAAGGAAACTCACCTGCATTGATTCTTGCAGGTGCTTGAAGGGTGTTATTTATATATTGCAAGAGACGAGAGAACGTTAATGTTTAAAAAAATCAACAATATAGTCATATGAAATTCTTCAGGGGTTTAAAACTTCAGGTAAAGTCTCACTCATTTTATGTATGATGCAAAGCTGTACAGAAAAATTCTTTGTCTAAACCAGACTAATTCAACTCTGTAAAACCTCAGCAATAAAATTTCCTGAATTTGCCACCCATACATATTCCTGGTTTCAACAACCATTTTAGTTTTCATTTGAATTCTCTTTTTCTAAGCACTTCCAAAAGATATTATAAAGAGCATTTCTGCAAAGCAAAAGTAAAAAAAAAAAAAAAATCAGTCTAATGGGATATAGCAAGCCATAAACCTTGGAATTCCACATTCAATTTAATTTCCACTTTATTGAAATACAAATTAATAATTCTTAAATAAATGCTGGGCTTGTAGATTTCCCCTTGTTTAGATACTTTGAAAGTTCCTTTATGCACTTTAGCTCAGAAAGGCTTTTAAAAACAACTTCATCATTGAAAATAAAAAAGATGTGAAGGATTGGGATTTTTTACCATCTTTTGTCTGTATTTATTTGTCTGTGTCTGTAGCATATTACAGATTATATCTAGTACTTTTTATCCCCAGGGAAAGAACTCCAAATTGTTAATTCACACACATTTCTTTTCAAGTTTTGCATACTTTTCTGACACATGATTATTCTGTGATAGAGAAAAATGTAAGACCCTCCTCTATCACTTTTCTATAATTTAAATAATTATCTGAATAAAGCATTCAAATTATGGCTTTCACCTCTCTCAGTTCAATCATGCTAATTTAGCTACTAGCAGAGAATTTCAAACAAAATTAGTGTCTCATTCTGAGACACGATGTTAATAAAAGATATTAATTACTTATAGAAGGCATATTTTTTTTCTCCAGACCATGAATTTAAAAAGACATTTGCCAGGAGAAAATCTGTGCTGTAGTTTTCCCTCTTCTCACCAGCACAGAATTTCTCTCACACTCATACTAAAAAAAAAAAAAAAAAAAAAAGCTTTTTTCTCCTTCTCATTGAAAACCTTTCCATCCATTTCTTCTGTATCCTCACCAGCCATTCTAGCCATCCCCCTTTTTAATGCTATTTACTTTGAAAGTTCATCTTTCTAGCTTTGAAAATATACATGTACATCCCTGGTGTCTTACCAAAGCAAATGCACAATAGAGACTATATTCTCTATTACTTCCCTTTCTACAAGAAGGAAACCCTTTCTTGTTCAGTTCCAGGTACTACACCCTATAAAGTATACAAGCCAGGCAGTTTTGACAAAAATTCTAACAGAAAAAGTGCATGCAACAAAAACATATGAGGAAGAGTGCTGAATGCATGTCAAAGGTTTTGCACAGCATGAACTGTTCACCTTTTAGAAAGAAAGTCTCTCCAGATGTATTTACCTGCTTTTCAGTATGTCCAGGAAACAGAAATATTAAGTCCCTAATCAGGGATAAAGATCATTCCTCTGTTCTATCCTACTGCTTGTAAAGAAACAAAACCTGTAAGCTTTCAACGCATTACCAATATTCTTCTCTAGAATAATGTTTTATAATGGAGACAAAAAAATCTGGTTTGGATTGATATTGAAATAATTGGCAGTGGAAGACACAAGCCTAACATCTTTTACCTCTGCATTCAGTGGAACATAGACAATAGACTGCAGATACTGCAGCAATGCAAGAGGATTTATCATGGACTGGTTCTGTCAGAAAAAACCACAACAACAGAGAAAAGTAATGTACTATTTTAAATAGTTTGGCTAAAAGATTCAAAGAAATAAGAGGCAGATACATAGTATTGTCTGATGCTGGAGAGATTTATATTAGAAAATTCAAATGAAACACAGAAGTACCAGGTGACAAAAACATAAGGATCTCTCATTTTCTCTCCACTGTTGCCCCAACATTAAGGCATGATCTGTGGTCCTCTTGTTTGCTTGGGCACCATTTAATCTCTGCATTTCACTTATTCATACTCCTTCTAAGCAAAACAGGCCCTGGACTATAAAGAAGCTTCCATTTATGTTGCCCTTATTTGTGTCAGTTTTAACCTTTCTTCACAGTCTATTGCTGTACCTCTGTTCAAAAGCAGCAAAGGCTGAAGTTTTTCCTCTATTACCTTTTAAAAGACTTTCATGTAATATTCTGTACTTAGGTTGAGTATGAATTCAAAGTGCAAGTGATAAATGTGTTAATATCCCATCAGATTTGTGTATTAATTCTACACATAACTTGGACTTCCCCTGGAGTGAGAACTAACTGCCCTCTGGCTGTGCCAGGACACTGCAATTGTTGGTGCACATGCAATCCTTGCCATGGAGCTTGGTGCAGGTGCCAGCAGCCTCACTTCTTGTGGGGCGTCCACAGCTTCTCTGGGAAACCTGGCCCAGTGCCTCATCACCCTCACAGCAAAGAATTTCTTCCTTAAACCTGATTTAAACCTACCATCCTTCAGTTTAAATCCATTACCCACTGGCCTATCATTACATGCTCTTGTAACCCTGTAGTTTGTGCCTATTACTGAGTTCCTTAAACACTGATTATTGTCTTGACTTTTGCCCTTCAGAACAATCTTCAGTTCTCTGTTATACTCAGCCTTCTTCATGTTTTTTCCAGACTAGGAACATTAAGTCCTGAAACTAACACTGGGCCTTCCTGCACTGAATAGTAAAACAAGAGCTAAAAGGAATGGGGAGAAGTCATAGCATTGCACTTTATCCTGACAGCAATACCACTGAGGTAAAAGGAAGCATGCAGAGTCCTTCTCCAGTTCAAGAGATGCTTATTTGCTCTTCATGTTAATTGTAATTTTAATTTAAATTCTCTATGTTAATTGTAATTTTAATTCCTTTTCACTTCCCAAATTCTTGTTGAAGAGTCACTTCTAAAAAAGAAAGGATGGCCTGCATGTTTAATCACTACACAGAAATAGAGGCTCGTGCATGTGTCCGCATACAAGAAAACAGATTCAGACACCGAGAGGAAGGCAGAAGCAAACTTCACTGTTAACAGTTTGGCAGAAAGTTAAGATGAGATTTTATTAAGGTCAACTCAAATATTTATTTTAGAGGGAACATAATACAAAGACTAAACTCATATGATGAGTGAAAAATAATTTTCAAGTGGCTGAATTTTTGCTAGGATGTTTTATTTACAGGGCACCTTGGATGCATGAAGAGGAGCACTCAGCACGGAAAATATGAGAGAACTATCTAGTGAAAGAACATCAGCCATTACTTAACCCAAGCATCACAAAACTGGGAAATGTACAGAGAAGGAATTCAGCAGCTTTAGGTAACCTCCGGGGAGAAGTGGAGCTGACGCCTTACACATACTGGGAAAAGTAGTATTTTTAAGTAAGCAATAACTTCCAGTGATGAGTGAACTATGTGTCAGATGTGTCAGTGTTGAAAATACAAGCCTGTGAGATGAACACAAGATCTCATAGCCCATTAAATGCAATGCTCTTTTAAAACAAATCAAATTCTCTCCTAGACAGAACACTAAACAAAACTGGGATCTCCAAACTTAATGTAACAAGTACATTTCAGTATTAAAAGATCTATTTCTTATCTTCTTTCTGACCACACTTTGTAAATATGCTCAAAGCTAGTGCAGAGGAATGGAAAAAAATTCCAACTTCTTTAGACCAACAACAGTGATGTAATTAAAAACAACTATGAATCGCCCCCAGGAACAGGCTGGGAAAGCTGCTACCTGTATCCTAATTTCTAACTTGCTAGTGTCTCCAGCAGAACTGAGACCAAAATTTAAAGGCTTACTTATTCCTTTTAGATCTCTGGGCTTCCAGATTTTTTTGCCTTGGAAGCCACGCTTTTTATCCATCCGCCAACACATGGTACGGTGTTTTGATTATTTCTTTTTGCTTTTCACTCCCATTCCTGTGTCTGGAGTCTCCATGTATTGCAAAACTCTCAGACATTTTTCATTTTTAATTTATGTTCAGAATATTGTTCTACATTTCCCACAGAAGCACCTTTCTACTCTACAGAGCAAATTCCAAATGGGAGGCAATATGAGTAACTTTTGGATGTTTTCTTACTGGATCACTCTCAGGTTTATCATGGAAGTTAAACAACCAGAAAATTCAATCTTTCATCCCAGGTATTTAGGAACACCAAATGTAGGTGCTAAGGACCAAATCAGTAGAACCCTCCCCCTGATCACAGTTATAATGTGTTAATATGGATTAACTCCATTGTTATGGATTTGCTCCATGGATTGTACAGATTTTCTCTATTAGCATGAGTGAGACAGTATACTCACAAGAACTTTTTATTTTCATATATTCATTCCCATTTCCATTGTCGGTCAGATGAAATAATAGCTCTGAAATCAGCCTGTCACTTATGCAATTTGAAAGCCTACTTACTATAGAGCTTGCAACCATACTCCTCCTACACACATGCACTCCTAGTCAAATTAACCTTCAAGTCAATGAATATTTAATTTTTACATTATTTTCAGCATCTCATCTCTCCACAGTGTTTACTGGATAACAGCATAGCTGATGTGGTGCTAAATTCTTTGAGGCACAAGAGATGAAGTAAAAAGGGCTCCAGACCAACTAATTACTCCTGAATACAGAAAGCCCAAGTTCAAAGATAAAAAGACTTTTGAAAAGTCAGGTATTGAAATGAGAAGGCAAGGACAGAGAAACTCAGGAAAGATATAAAACATTCTTTCCCACCTTGACAGCAGCCCTAAAAGTGGGCTAGTAAGGAATTGAAGCACAGGAGGCAACTATGATACATTATAAACAGATCAATAGCCCAAAATGCCACAGGTATCTTCTTTCCAACATTTTCAATAGCTAAACACTGACCTTTATAAAGAGGTACAGAGCTGTGAGAAATAATCTGATTCATTTTGTCTAATGCTAATAGCAAAAAAACCCAAAAGTCAAGCCAAGAGATACTACTTAGGTTTTAAATAAGTTAAAGACTTTATTTAAAAACAGATTAATAAAACAAAGCAAAACAAAACCCAACTCAAACCAAACAAAAGAAAACAATTGACCGAGAAAAAAACCTGTGTCAAAATTCCTGTTCCAGCAATCTCAAAGCATTTTATGGAGATCTATTGGTCTGATAAAAAATTCACTCGTACAGTGAATCCAATTCCTCATATCCAGGTTCAAATTTTGATAAGATCATATTCTAGTCCTTAGACTTAGTTCATGTTCCTATGAACTTCTATGAAATTCAAACTATTTGTGTCAGGCAGAGGAGTGGTTTGACGCTGTGTCATTTCTCAGCTGACTGCCCTACTCATATCTTGGTTGCATGGCTTTAGGGCTCTCCCCTCTTCTTCCATGGCCTCCAAAATGAGTTGGCCCAAAAATTTTAAAAAACCAGATTTTTTCCATTATCAAATTGATATTTCCTAAATGATCCAACTGCAACTGTAAGTTATGGCCTTGAATACCATGAGCAAACTCCTAGATTAAATATAAACTGGTGTTTCCACTGATTTGATGTAAAAATGATTAATGGAGAATAAAACCACCAATGACTATAGCAGGGAACAACAGGATGTTCCTGCACTGCTGGCATTAGCTGTGTCATGTTAATTTCCCTATTGACAGTGTTCATTGTGTTTCTTTAAAAGATTATGAACTGCAGTATGCAAATGAGAAGAAAAAAAGGAGTACCTCTTCATCTCCATCTGATACCAACAGTTGAATTACAAACTCATGAATCCCTAAGAAAAGCATGTCTTGCAAATAACTGGTGTATTTAAAGGATTTCTAAAAGGATTTAGAAAAGAGATTTTATTTAGGCATATTCCAGCTAGGGTTTGTGTTTATTTTTATGTCTGCTTAGGGAGGAGAGTTATTTATACTTTTCTTTTGAATCTATTATTTATGTATTAGCTCTCCGTGACATGAATAGCATCTCAGGGAAGGGCTGATCCTGGGTCTAAAGAAGATATAGAAAAGCTAAACACCCATCTGTGCAGAAATCTGATTGTTGAGATTTATAGTTCATAGCATCTTTCCTTACTAAATGTTTTCAGTGAGACTGTAATTCCATGTGTTACTGACAGGACAGCAAGAGAAACCCTTTAAAGTACAGAAATCAACAAAGAGCAACTCTGAAAAACAGCAGCAATTTTACCAAAATTGGTGGTTAGGTAAAGCCAGACTATTCTGTGCCTTCACATGTAACCCAAGACTGAAATTCAGATCAATTATTTCTAGGTTTACAGAAACAAAGCAGAGTGTATGTGTTTAAAAAAAGGACTACAGTTTACTTTCTATTGAATTAATTTATTTTTTCTCCAGAGATGTACACTGCCTACCCACGAGGCAACAGTATGTGTTGGAGAGGGTATTCCCTGATGTTACAGCTTACATAAAAGGAAAAGCCTTCCATTCTCCTTTTAGCTATCCAGGGCAGCCACATTTTGTATGGTATCACCAAGAATACTGAAAGCATGATAAAAGCAGTGGCTTCTGACTTTCAAGAGAAAATTGTTCCAGTCAGGAAAAACAGCTCCCAGCACCACTCTAAAAGATTGTAGTTAGAGACTCAACATGATCTTAAGACACATTATGTTCCTTTCAGTGGGAAATGAAAAGCTATCATTTTACATTAAGTTCCATAAATAACCTTGCTGATGGTATTTTTTCTGTTTTGTATTTTGTTGGGTTTTTTTTTCAAGTGGCATTTCATTTCTACATGCCAAAGGAGATGGGCTGCTGATTAAAGTTGTTTGATCATATACCAGCAGACTGAAGGCATCCTACTGCCTGCTTAAACTCACTTTCTCAAATGCATGTCTTCATTATTTTGACTTCATCTGTAGCTTTGTGTAATAAAAACCAAAGTCATTTGTCTGGTATGTATTTATATCACTCTGATACCAATCCTCTGTTTTCATAAATGGATTTTCAGTGTGTCATTTCCGTGTATGTTACCCTATTGCACATTCCCAAGTTACCCCAAAATAATTATGATGACATGCTCATCCTAATATAGAGCTGAAACTGCGTTCCTAACATGGAGCTGCTTTTCAATGTATTTTCTGTGGAACAACTTTCTTTGAAAACAGTAATACAGCAAAGTATTTGCCCAGCACTTTATTAATGCTATGTACAATGCCTGTCCAAAAGAAAAATTCATGTCAGAATAATTAACAATACATGTCGCGACTCATTAGAATCAGCACATGAAACTACTGCTGCTGGCAACACAAGTGATACACACAAGTCAGCTAGTGGCAAAGACATGTCTCTTCTTCTAATCACAGGAGGGAGGTACATGATATCTCTTCTGATCAAAAAGTACTTTCTCCATTTAAATTTAGTACTCATGTTGATTATATGGTTTTCCACTTTAGTCTTTTTTAATCAGCTAAAAAGTCTTCATACCATGTGCATGAGGCAGTACCTACAACTCATGGTAAACTGCTGCTTAACAGAATGAACGCAGAATTCAGGAGGAAATTTTTTGAAAACCAGAAATCTTTGTAATAATCTACATAATGAAATAGTATCATACATTTGTCACAAATAATAAAAACAGCATGAACATGTAATACTTTTTTACTAAATGGCCAGAGTGTTACTGAAGGCAGAGAAAAACTACCCCTTTCTTGAGGAAGAAAAATAAGACAGAAATAAAAAGGTAAATGTAGCTGTTATGAATGGATGATGTGGGTTTAAATAAGTCCCTGCCTTTTGCCCAGGCCTCTGGCAGCAGGCAGTAGCTGTATTGAGGTGGCCAGCACCCCAAGACCTACTCCGATTCCTAAATTCTTTAATAATGGCTGATTCAGTCGATTATAGAATGAATTATTTATTTAATAGACACAAAACTAACAGATGTAAGTCTTAAAACAGACTATTTATATAATACTAGTATTATACACACAGGGTTAAAGGTACTATTATTTTACAACTAGGGAAGAAACAATGTAACTTAGAATCCAGTGTTTCTTACCATCCAATTCCTGATGGAGCACACATTGAAACCCTTTCCCTCAATTCCCAGGAAAGTAACCACAGAACCTGCATCCAGCCTCCGGGGAGCCGCCTCACACGCTTTCAGGGCGTGTGGGTAGAAGGCTTCTCAGGGTGTGTGTAGGAGACTTCTGCCTCCATGATAATCTGTAGTATTTTACATAGGGTAAAGCAGGGCTTTGGGTCACCTATGTTTTTCTTTTGTCTCTTCCCACATCTGTTCTCCATATCAAGATGTTGATTCTTGGTTAAGCTGGCAGACCTTTTGGCACCAGAAGATGACACCCGCTGGGCCTTGCCCACCTGGATTATCTCTCCTATCCACACCGGCCACCTGTGGTGGGGAGAGGGGTGATATGCCCTGCCACAGTAGCTTCCTCCAAAAATTTCAGAATATTATGTGCAAGAAAGCATGGTTATAACTAAGTAGATTGTGGTTTGTGTATGTGCACAGTTCTTGGGATTGTGTGAACAGTTAGATCACATCTAACTGGTTATTTAGGCTCACATGCCTGTACAGTTGCAGGAGAGATTTTTGCACACATAGTTTTGTTGCACAAATATTAGCCTGTGTTTCTTGCTGTAAAGGACTGAGGTCATGTCTACAACAGAAAGTTCTTCTGGCAGAACTTGGAGCTGATTACACAGCTTGTACACATTGCACTGGAAGGACAGATACATACTTGCTGAACTGCCTTTGCAAGTGCCAAATGCCCTCCATTTAAAAGTCAATTTTGGAAAAAAACATGATATACATACTTTCTATTGGCCCTAACCACTCTGCCAAGCCCAGTTCCTCAGGGACATCCTGAAGCATACTGTGAGATGTCAACAAGGAGTTCAGGTTCAAATTCTCGTAATTCACATTTTTGTAGCCCACCGTGTTTTTCCCATTCTTTGACATTCACATTTCTGTTGTAGATTGCTGTGATACCTTTTCATGTTTCTGTTCAGTCACTCAACCAGAAATAGGACCCCAGAGACTTAAGTCACATAGCAGAGCCTGCTCACATACGAAACCCCCCACAGGCCCTGCTCCAAAGGTAGCCAGTGGAGCTGTGCTGGACACAGGGTGGAGTAGGTGATGATGGCAGTGCATGAAGAGGGCAAGATGTCCTACACATTTGATGCTCAGCACAGCACAAGAGAGCAGCAGGAAGCTAGTGTTAAAGAATGTGCCATGTTATACAGCACTAAAAATCCAGGAAAATCACCAGTGATCCCAAATTTCCGGAAGGTTGAAATGCCCTCTGGCACAGAGACACTGGTGACAGCAGATGGAGATTGCTCATTTTGCAGCCCTCAGCCCAGATGTTGATTCACTTGGGGCAAGAAAGGCCAGGAAGTGTACAGTGGATATAATCCTCCCACAGTACTGCTACATGGGCTCAATCTGCTCTGGCATAGCACAGTATCCTCACAGCCATATGGAGGCACAGCCTCCCTCTTCTTTCATATCCAAACTTTGGCTCTGTCTGTCCAAGACACTTACCAAAGGCTGAGATTGGGGTGGATAAACCCTGCATGGGAACAGATTGTCAGTCAGGTGTGCCAGGACTGTGGCAACAGGAACCACAGGGAGATTTGAAAGAATTTTGGAAGAGGCAAAAAAGTGTGTTGCATAACCCAGCTCAGCTCACCACACTGTGCCTCTGAGCATATAGGGACAGAAGAACAGTTATGCTGGCTCAGACAAAAGGTCTAACCAGCCTCATACTTTTCTGGCAGTGGTCAGCAACAGATGCTGAGAGAAGAGTAAAAAAGGAGACCAGGCAAGTGGTGGCACTTCTCCAGAACACCCTCCCAGCCTCGGGACTTCCTAAGTCAGAGGCTTTCACATTGTATTTCATTGTCTTTGATTTTCCAGTAATTTGTGCTGCTCCTTTTCAAAACCCTGTAAAATTTTAGCATCCACAAGTTGTGGTAAGAAGTTCTACAAATTTTTGGGAAGTTTCCAAGAAACTAAATTAATGAGTTTGCTTTGAAGAGTTAAATAATTCAATCAGATGCTCATTGTATTTTATACTGAAGGAAACAGCAAGAAATTGGTCACTATTTCTTGTTTCATGACCATGTGGGACCTCATTGTCTAGAATCATAGAATTGTTTAGGTTGTAAAAGACCTCTAAGATCATCAAGGCCAACCATTAACCCAGGACCACCATATTCACTTGTCCCCAAGTGTCCCATCCACAGGCCTATGAGCACTTCCAGATGATGATTCCACCACTTCCCTGCACAGCCTATTTCAGTTCTGACTTCCCTTTTGGTGAAGAAATGTTTCTTAATATCCAATCTAAACCTCCTCTGACACCACTTCAGGCTGTTTCCTCTCATCCTGTCACTTGTTACCTGGGGGAAGAGACCAACCCTCACCTCAAGTACAACCTTCCTTCAGGCAGTTGTAGAGAGTGATAAGGTCTCCCCGAGTCTCCTTTTCTCCAGGCTAAACATCCCCAGCTCCCTCAGCCACTCCTCACAGGACTTGTGCTCCAGACCCTTCACTGGCTCCATTACCCTTCTCTGCACCTCAATCACTTTCTTGTAGTGAGCGGCCCAAAACTGAACACAAGATTCAAGGTACAGCCTCACCAGTGCCAAGCACAGGGGGACAGTCACTGCCCTGGTGCTGCTGGCCACACCATTGCTGATACAGGCCAGGATGCCATTGGCCTTCTTGGCCACCTGGGCACAGCTGGCTCATGTTCAGCTGCTGTTGACCAGCACCCCCAGGTCCTTTTCCACTGGGCATGTTGGGAGCCACTCTGCCCAGGCCTGTAGCCCTGCATGGAGCTGTTGAGACCCAAGTGCAGGACCCAGCACTTGGCCTTGTTGAAACTCACACAATTGGCCTTGGCCCATCAATCCAGCCTGTCCAGATCTCTCTGTGGAGCCTTCCAACCCTCCATCAAATCAACAGTCCCACCCAGCTTGGTGTCATCTGTGAACCGACTGAGGGTGCACTTGATGCCCTCATCCAGGTCACTGATAAATACATCAAACAGGGCTGGCCCCAGCACTGTGTCCTGAGGGACGTCCCCTGTGACCGGATGTAACTTCATTCACCACCACTCTCTGGGCCCAGCCATCCAGCCAGTTTTTTACCCAGAGAACCATGCACCCGTCCAAGCTGTGAGCAGCCAGATTCTTCAGGAGATTGCTTTCGGAAGCAGTGTCAAAGGCTTTACTAAAATCTGGGTAGACCACACCCACAGCCTTCCCCTCATCCACCGAAAGGGTCACCTTGATACAGCACGAGATCAGGCTGGTCAAGCAGGACCTGCCTTTCATAAACCCATGCTGGCTGGGCCTGATTCCCAGCACTAAGGACTGCTGATTTGAATGCCTTGCACAATTAAAAGAGCTCAAAAAGTCAGTAAAGATCCCTTTAATAGTCAGTCATAATTGCACAGCATGCTGCTTTGTCTAGTTGTTTGCATAATTGGCTTGGCTTTGGATTTTTCATAACTCTCAAATGCCTGTTATAGAGAGTAGAGGGGATGATAAGAACAATCATATCACACTGGTCTTCCATGTTTTAGAAACTTTGCAGTAAATACTCTAAACAATTAGGAAATCAACATTTATATTTGTTTTACATGATAATGCCTACAACAAAATGTGCCTGTTTGAGAATGTTGTTCAGAAAGTCACTTGAGGGAGGACTCCTGCCAATGATAGCTGTATCAACAAACAGAAACAATAACACATATGCTTGTACATAATTAGGCTAATTTGCTTTATTTCTTAAAACACTGTTTCATTCTTATGGATTAATTGACAGGGTAAACTTCCATTACATAAAATTATCACTCAACCCTTATTAATCCGAATCCATCTTCTCAGTCTTCACCAAATATGTAAATGTCTACTACCACAACCTCACTGAAGGAGCTGCTAAATTGAGCCTTTGGTAATCTCGAAAAAATGATATTTTCAACTTTCCTTCTATAGCTCCTCCATTCAGTTTTCTGGTGTACTCCATCATCATCCTCGTTCTTTATAAAGCAACTGTCCTCTGCTTGACCTTCTGCTTCTATTTTGCTTTCTGCTTGCTGGTGCAGTGATTCACCACCCGGTCTAATCTCAGATTTACAATTGTGTTGATAGCCCACAGTCAAGGAGATGAGGCAGTGAAAAGGACTGCCAGGCGAAATTAAATAAGCTTGGAATTTATCCATCCTTAGAAAGTGGTGCAAAGTCCCTTAATCTCTATCACCCCAAAGAGTTTTTATGGCAATAGTTCCTCCTTCTATGTGTCCTCCTAGCTCTCTTTGAAAAAAAACTAAAAATAAATACAAGCAAAATAATGAAGTCACTAAACTTACCAGAAGAAGAAGGATATCCCCTGACATCAAGCAGAAATTGACGCTCCAAGAAAAAAAGAGAAACTCAGTAAACCCATTAAGTACCTTTGCAATTAAGAAGTGGTATTACACAAAAGGTGCCCCCACAACATGATATTATGAGAAGCAAAGAAAGGAGAGGTAGAGAGAGGGAGATGCATGTACAGGAGATTTTAAAACAGAACCAAAGCAACTGGCAGAAAGAAGAAAAATTATCAAACATTTCTGTAAATATTCTGGGCCTGCTAGAGGTATTGGGGCAAATCAGTCATATTCCCTTGAATTTAATGGCATATTATTGACAACAACTTAGTATGAGCCCATCTGCCCCTTCTGCTGTAATCGGATGGCTAAGAAAAGAATAAGGGGTTGTTTACTGTTAAAATTAAACAAGAGCCATATTTTCTAGGAAAAGTCTTATGGGACAATGCATGTGTCATTTCCCTGTGAGCCCTGTGTCCAACCTTTGTTTGGCCAGCAAGTGGCATATCAGTCCTTGCTTCTGCCAGTGCTTGATGTTGTAATGAGATTTTACCACAGGAAAAAGAAAGGCAAATTAGTGTCCTTTCGATATTTCTGGTATGCACATAAATACAAGCCACTTTTGACAAAATGTTGTACAATCTGCTTTTGGAACAACACTAGGCTTTGCTAACAAGGCTCTGACTTCAAAAGTACCTGCACAGAATTTTCTTTCCTACCACATACTTATGCTTTATTTTTCCATTGTTGTTAAGCTGTGGCAAGAAGGTACAGCATCCAACAAAACTTTGTTTTGTTTCTCCTCCTTCCAAAATTTGTATCTGGAACTTTATTAAGAAGAGGGACTTGGTTTTACTTGTTAGCTTTATAATTTTGACTGACTGGAGTGACTTAATGATCCTCGGCACCTGTGTGTGTCTCCTGTTATGCTCCAGTGCACTTCAGTGATAGAAGTGCACATTAAAACTCAGTCATTCGGAGTTCCTGCGTCTTCTCTGAACACGAAATACTATCTGTATTTATGCTCTCTCCCCTCCCACGGAGAGATAAAGAGGCTTAATCTTCTCCTGGGCTCTGCATGATCTTCTTTTATCTCCTTAGCTGTGTCCCATATAATGAAAGTGACATCACAGGGTGGCTTTTTGCCTCTTCCCACATTACTTTCAAATTAATTAATGTTCTAAGTTTAGAATGTTTAGAAGGATTTTAATTTTTACTTGGCAATTTTACATTGCATACATATTTTTTTTATCTTTTTCTTGGGATGTATATTTTTAGATCAGTGACCTTTTGGATGTATGATTCATGCTGATTTAATTTTTTCCAGCTGGTCCATTTTCCCTTAAGTTAGTACAGATGTTCTGAAACAGATACTTTTGCCATTAAACCAGTCATTACACACCTGTGCTCCCGATTTTTTATTGAAAATAAATCGATTTTCTTCTCCTCTAGTCTCTATTTTTTCCCCCAAAATGTCCATAGCAACCTTTCAGGACAAAAACCCAATATAAAAAAAAAGCCCAAGCACCTGTACACTAATGCCACCTGTCACAGATCAGGAGCAATTCCAAATCAGATAATGCTATTTAATTTATCATGTAACTTTTAAAAATCAAGCACGTAGTCTATTTATTAACGAAAGTAACTAAGTAGATTTAATATTATGAGCATACATCAGACTGCAATGAGGTCTGCCAAAAATGATTTTGTTTCCTTGGATTGTATTCTATACACATGGCTCTTAGATGCACTCTCAGAAATATTAACAAACACATCCATCAGCAGCTGAGCACTCAGAAGTAAATATCATAGCATATTATTTGTCCATTAAGGTGCAGATCTGAGCTTTCAATAGGTTTATTTCATATGTAGAGCGTGGGAGCAAAGAGCATTTCTGTGCTTCTACAACTGAGCATGTATCCTTTATGCACTCTTACTTTGTCATGAGAAAAAAAGTCCTGTTACCATCTCCAGCCCTGCTATCTTCCCCTCCCTGAAATTCTCCTCTTCCCCTCCGAAACCTACAAAGGCACATAGACTCACTCAGTCACATTTTGACAATTTGAATCACCCTTAACCTTTGGAGAAGTGATTCCATATTACTTCTATAATCAGAAAGGCACCCCTCTACTCTTGTATTTTCTCCATTAAGAGGAGAATCATAAATAGTACCCTGGAAAAAAAAAAAAAGAAACAAAACTGTAACAGGGCTCTGAAAATAAGGGCCCTGGGAAAAAACACGGGGTCTCTCAGTTCAAGTACAAAGGCAACATCAAACTTCTCAATCATATTACATGAAAAATGTTAGGAGAAGAGAAAAGCAGCTGAGAAAGTTTTTAAACTTTGACCCTCATTGCCTACTTAGTGTAATCTGCAGCAAGTAGCAAAATCTGTGAAGAAGATTCAAGTGAAATACCAGACATAAAAAGGCATGGTAATGTTGATATAAACAGATCTTGGAAACTGGCACTTAAATGTGCTTTAAACATTTCTGTTTGCAATTCTATTAACAGTATTCTATATACTAGGTTTTTTTTCATTTATGATGTTCTCTCAAGTGAGTGCAATGCTCTTAAAGGTTTTGTGTTTCTCATAAACTGTTCTTGTCTGACATGCTTATATTTGCCCATTACTTATTCTATGTGAACCATAAACCCAACAAGAAGATTAAAGTACAGACACCCGTTGCAGTCATGACATAAACTGTGTATCTTTGTGGAGGACAACGGTATTAAAGATTTTTACTCTAAAGAGCTGCAGATGTTGAGCTTATGGGGCTGAGCCTAAATGCACAAAGAAGTGTTGACAATATTTTCTGGAAAATGTTTTTAAGAATGCCTAAAGAGCTGGTTAAATAAATCAAAAAGTAATCAGGAAATACTCAACAAATGCAAAAAAAGAGATCAGTTGGTCATTATTTGGAAGAATGCTTTTATTTGTTGTCAATTTGTGAAATAGTTCTGAAAATGTTACACACTCATTTTGATTTTACACATATTATCAGGATAATGTTAATTTTGGAACTATTTAGTTACTTGTTAATACTTAAGTTCCACCATTAGCAATACAGAGAAAATACAGATGCATTCTTCTGGGGAGCAGAATCTACCCCCTCTTATTTGACTGACCACTCACATGCTATAAACCGTGAGCATTCAATATGACTCTTTTGCTAACCATCTAAAATCTGATTTTTTCTGAAAAAAAATTGATCAAGTACTTATAAATGGCCACACATGTAGAAAACAGAGTTGGTTTGTACATACTTAGCCACAAAAAAATAACTACAACTGCAAAAAGCTGTCAGGCCAGATTGCCCTGCCATCCTTGTTCATGTCAGTGTTCATTTCTTCCACAGATTTTCTACTTGCATTCATGGGATCATCTTCAAAGTGAACAGATAACAGAAATGGCCCTATTTTTTAGCAGAACAAAAGAGTCAGTGGAGAAAAAGGAGTCATCTGTTGTTGTAGCAATAATGCTTGCTTCTGTCTTCAACTTTGAGCTCAGACTACTCTGCATCACAAATAGGCTTCATGCAATTAATGTCATCGTATTCATGCAAAATCAAAATGGGTAGTATAATGCAATAATCAAGATTAGAAGGGACTTCCAGAAATCATACAGTCCAAACAGCTGCTCAAAAAAGGATCCAGCATCCAAGTTAGGCCAGGCTGGTGTTAGATCAGGTTAAAATAGAAAATAGACCACAGTGATGATTGTCCTTTTGTACTTTAAGGTTATATCAAATACTAAACACTCTTCCAAATAGCTTTTAAAGCACACAAGAGAGTTTACTTGAATGAATCTAAGTTTTTCAGGTAGCTGTTATCACCTTTGTCAAGATCAATTAACCATTGTCCCTTCTCATAGAGGAGAGATTAATATTAGTCCCTAACTTTTAACACTTAAAAACTCCCAAAGTGGGATGGCTGAATGTGTTAAAGAAGGCTTCAGTATGGACAAGGCCAAGCAGCTTAAGAAAAGCATTGACTAATACAAGAGAAGGCTGAAAAGCTTTCTGTAAACACAAGAGCAACGTCTAGGACTCTTAGAACTGAGCTTTCAGGCTCTGCATTCTTGAAAAATCCTAGAGACTTGTAAGCATTTCAGGAGTAAAATGAAACTAAAATCTGGGAGTAGGATGAAAATAAAAACAAATGGAGATCTTTCCTGTGCAAATGCAACATCATAAAAGTAATAGCAGCCTGATACCAGTGTCAGTTGGAGCTGTGTTTTGTGAATAGCTTACAAGAAAGATGGAACTCTAGAAATTAGGGAATTACAGTAAAACACATCAGCTAATAAAGAAGTGGTGACGGGCATTAGTATAACTGACCCAGGACAATTGTTGGTGAAACAGCTAACATGAAAAACTTTCTAATACAACATTTGTAAGATTATTATATAGACACCGCTTTATATTTGCAGTAATATTCTCAGTTTGCATGTATTTTATTAAATTGAGAGGATTGATGCTTTATGAATTGTGAGAAAGACTATTTTGATTTCATCCATCAGAATCTCTGCCATAAAATCTTAGCTGGAGACTGAATTCTGCTGGGCTAGATCACTCCCAATTAATTAATCAGTAGCCCTATAATTAATGATTCTAATTAACAGATTAGGCCACAAAGGGATTCCTGCCTTATCAGCTATTTACGTGGTTGTTTGCTGCACATCGAGGAAAAGGGCTCTGCAGGTTTGCTGCAGATCCCCAGCACAGATGGACAGCAGGAAGCAAGAGAGTTTGAGACGGAGTGCAATACAGCATTTTCCTTCCTGAAGTGCCTCTGAGGTAGGGTGAAGTACAGTGCAGCAGGTGGGCTTTCCTGAAGCAGCTGGAAGGCAGGATTAGTCTTCCCTAGCTGCTCTCAGGCTGGGACAGCAACACCTTGCTGATTGCTATTGCTTAATTGCAAAATGGATGAACAGTGATCTGGATGACTGGTGTTTGTAAGTGACAGCATTTAGCTCTTAGAAGAGAATTTAGAGCAGGATGACAAGCTTCTCCTCCATGTGACGTTTCAAAGGTTTTTTCACCAGAATGAATGAGAGAGTAAAGCTGAGTTATGCATCTTTAACTCTTTAGTATTCAGAGCAGGCAAAATGCATGTTTACAACATGCAAAAAAAAAAAACAAACCAAACCCCAAACAACAAAAACCCCCACAAAAAACCAAACCACCAAATACCAAAAATCAAACCAAAACAAAACTAACCGCACAAATAAAAAGTACAAGAGTTTCCAGTGGCTGAAAATAAAATACCAGCATTTATCACTAGTGTGATTTAGTGATTTGCATCTGAGCAGGGATCAGAAATGCTCAGTAAGGATCTCATAGCCATTAGAGCTTTGTCTCCCTGCATTCCATGTGAGAAGGTTTAGATGCTATAATTCTTGGATTAAAGCAAAATCTGCAAGGACAGATCACAACAGAGGAAAATAAATATGGAATTGTCTATATCTGGAGTAAGTAGAGGAATTTATGTCTGGAAAAAAAAACCATTTCTGTTTCTCACACCTGTATATGTCTCCCATTTCAGTTCTGTTTGTGGTCACATTTAAATAAAAACCCTTTATAGGAAAAAATTCAAAAGGATTTGAAAAAGAAAGGTGTTGATTTTTGTGTCCTGAGTTTTCAGTCCTGTGTGGGATCTTTTCCTTCTGTTTGCAGCTAGTTTGATAGAGAGCTGCTGAAATTCAACTATGCACTTTTAACATTGAAATAGTAAAATGAACTTCCAGAGGTAGCAGAGAATTAATGGGAAATGTGCTCAAATCACAGTGTATTTAATAATAATTTTAAGGGCTAAATTTTCCCTAGTTTTCTGTGGGTAGTCAACAAGAAGTGTTTCTTTTCTCTTAAACTTCCACCGCGACTTGCTCCCTTCCTAGTGCAAGTGGACTTGATGTATCAACATCCAAAAGACTGGCATGGAGGTGCAGGCCAAGAGTAACTCCACATACAGATCATTAGCACAAGAATCCACTGAGGGCTGTTAAATATAAATAGAAAGCTGTTACTCATAACTCAGGAACCTTCTGAGCAACACACAGCTAGAGAGTGAGAAAACTGTCCATGGAAATACCACTATAGGCTTGCCATGTTCTTTTGGTGCTACCAGTGACTGACACGGCATGTTGAAGGAGATGGACCTTTGCTATATCAATAGATAATCATAAAATTTTATTACCTCAACTGCAGTAACTGACACAGACAGTGATAAAAAGTGGGCAAGTGTGAAATACTAAAATTCACAGGAGTACCTGGATCACAATTTATGTCTATAGTCCCTTGTCACCCACATAAGTCCACTGTAAAGACCAAAATGGAAAATCAGACCAAGATCCAATATTCAGTTTCGCCAGTATAAATAGAATGGAATTAAACAAAACTTTTATTGTTAAAGAGATAGAATAAGTGGTTCCATTTCTCACAGCCTAAATCCAGAAAGACAGTTGTTTTGCCTCTGAGGATGTTTTTAAAGAATGATGTATTCCTTCCTTCCAGTCCCAGTGTGTATTTCTAAAGAAGGCCATTCTGCAAAGAAATACAAGTTATGAATATACTGCACAGCAATTTTAGTGACAGGTGGACAGAAAGCCAATTACCAAAAATTCACCTTTAAGATTTGAGAAGGGTTATTGTGCATGTCTGTGTCTGTGTGTGTCTGTGTTTCATTAATGGAAGAGTTGTAAAGTGTGTTGAGGGACTTGATTTTTAAAACAAAATACAAGTTAAAAACTTGTCATGAATTTCGAAAGGCAGCAGCATCTAATCAAATGTGTCTGATTAATTCTGCAAAGGCGTGACCTCTTTAATCTCTCTATTCAGTTTTCCGGGAGTAAAGCAAAGTTTAATAAGAAAAAAAAGGAAGGACCTTGCTGCTGAAAGACCTAAAACCCTTCATGGAAGAAAAAGGTAACAGTGGAAACATCTGTCTGTAAAGGTAAGTGGTCTGTTCTTAGGTTCACGTGATCTCAGCCATATGCTCTGACATCCCGTGGTGTAGGGGCAGGTACCTAAACTTGCCAAGCGTAAGATAACACACTTTTGGACTTTGCTGATTAGTAAAAACAGTGTTATTATTTAATACAGGTAAAGCTCTGGTGCATCAGCTGCACCTTGTCTTCTGGAAGGACAGCAGTTCTGGTTCATCATTTCAGTTCAGAACAAAAAACACTGAAGCAATTATGACTTGCATAAAATTGGTTTCTCTGTGGACCACAGCCAATTACCAGTAATGTGATAGTCAGCAGAGAGGATGTACTTGTCAGAATATTCCTTTAATTACAGGTTATTTGAGAAATTGATTAAATAACCCTTCCATCTTGTTTTAAGTGCTAACCACCTCCAAAACTTTATTTTTTTAAGAAATTTAAGAAATTTTTTTAAGAAATTTTTCTAAATCTCACATAAAAATTACATAAAAACCATTCAGCACTTAGAAGCTTCCTCTAGTACCTGGGATCTCTGCTTTCTGGGGTAACTTGGGAAACATTCTGTTGTCACGGTTAATGAAGAACGGAATGTTTGCTTAGACCCCGGGTATGTTTTTATAGCAATTGTGTAAACCTATGTGGTCCCTTTCATGTGCAGGACCAAGATTTTACATTTTAGTTGCTTTCTCAATCTGATTACCATCTCTGACCTACAAAGTATTATACTTTGTTCAAAGACTTCATCCCAGATTCTGACAGAATATTTGCCTCGGCATTTGTTAAAAAATTAAGGACAGCAGGGTCCACACAACTTAGACTTGATTACCCTGAGCCTAAGATAGCACTCATATCTGTTAAAATCTGCAATCTTTGAACTGCATGTATATTCCACCAGTTCTCCTTAACAGGCTGTACATTTCATCATCGCCTCCATATAACTTTAGAGACTGTGGATATCACAAGAACCTTTAGCACATCATTATTTCTTTTCTCACTCCATGAAAAGAAAGGAGAAAGAATTTGGATATCTGAAACCTGGTTTCTAAGCACACATCTCTACCCTTCAAAAATATATTCTACCTTGGCAAGTCTTTCTAAGTAAGTGAGAGAGGCTAAATAATAATGGGTGTAGGAAAAAAATTAAATTAAAAGGGACTTATGTACTACATCTGAATTCAACACACTTGGATGATTCCCCATGGAACATGGTATGTTTTTTGTCCCATGTGAAAGGAAGCCAAAGTTAATTATAGAACACAGCACTGGGCAAGCAAATAAATCAAACTTTGCACTGCTGAATTCTCACATCTGCAAATTAACAGTTATGGGTCTGTTAGTGTAGACTCATCTGTTACAACAAAACAATACAAATGTAATAGTTGTTTATCTTAGGATAAGAAGATGTAATCCAAAACAAATGTCCATTTCACAAGAATTCATAGTCACGGGGCTAAATCACCACCCACAGAAGTGTGTATCAGAATGAGAGCATTAGCTCAATACGTAATACTGCAAAAGCCCACTCCCAGTATCTGTGCAAAACCTATAGATATAGGAATCATACAAAAAAATAATATATAACTATACACATGATTATGTATGTGTGTATGTGTATGAGAGAGAGAAACAGAGGGAAAAATATGCAATTATTCTTCCAAAGAGAAACTTCTCCAGAAGATAAAATTTCCATTAGCAGATTACAAAAGCCTATACCCCCACTGAACACCCACGAATCTGCAGCATAGAAGTGGTTCAGTCACCGCCATATGTGCAAGCCAGGCTGATTGATTATTCACGTTGAAAGATTAGTTTAAACAATCACAATGATCACTAGCTTGTATGGGTCATCCACTTGGAAAAATGGGTGTCAAACTAATTTTTTTTCTGTTGGCCAGCAGTAAGCATTTTCAGACAGAAATGAAAAAAACACTACAACAAAAGAGAAACATCCAAATCTGTGTGGAGAGTGTTGCTGAGGCTAAGTAATGTACTAGACAGTTTAAACATCCAGGACTGTGCTGCAAGTCTCATTTTCCTTTATTTAAAAGGCAGGTATTATTTGATGCCATAATGATTTTTTGCCTTTTCTTTTATACCCCTTTTATATACCCCTTTTATAGCTTTTTGTATTCTCAGTGGTTTTTTGCCTACATTCTTAGACTTATTTTGTCAAGCTAGGAGACTAAACATCTTAGAAGTCTCATAGTTAGGGATCAGAATGCCGCAGACACCAAGGTTCTCTCCAGAACACATTTTGTAAACTAAGATAGAACCATCCAGGGGAAGGTTCCTTGAGGAGGGCGGCTCACTAGAGTCTCTCTATTTGATAGATATGCTAATTAGTAAGACCTATAATGTTATACCAGATCTTTTGGGGGTGTGCACTGCAGTGTGCATTGAGATGCATTCCACCTGGACGTAGTGCACCTAAGGATCCTTAAAATAAATACCGAGATAAAATCCCTTTTTCCCTTCTAACCGTGTTTGATTCTTGATTTTAAGACCAGGAAAAGGCATCAATTTACTTGCTGCTTCTTCACTTGGGGTTTGTAAGAATCATTAATTAATGGAAACACTTTGAACAAGTGAAATCCTCTATAATGACAGTACTATTACTACGGGAAGAGAAAGGCACCACCTGAAAGTAAAATCAGTACCAGTTTTCTTTTCCCCACTTTGAAGATTGGAAGCTCACACCTAATTTTAAATATATTCTGTTGTTTAGCTTCGTTTCTCTCTCCTTGGTTATTATCTCTCCAGAGTAAGTAGGGTGGCGTCATAACTTTGAGGGAGGATTCTCATTACAAGGCATTGCAGGATTACTCCAGCTTTATTCAAACTAAATGTGTTTAGCTCCAGTTCAAAAGAACAAAAAACAACCACTCCATTCCTCCACTTGCAATCATACTCAGGTATTTACTCCATTGATTTAGAGGTTTAAGTATCTTGCTGGATTTTTTTTCCTATGTGTTTCATTTGACTGCAGCACAGAGTAGCTTCCTCTAGACAGCCAGGTTCTCGTTTAGCAGAGGTCAGCTGTAAATACATATGCAGTGTTATCAACAGGATTTGTTCAACGCAGGGAAGTCGCCGCAGCCCAGATTCCATCAGTGTTTTTATCCGTATTAGGTAAGATTAAAGCCGCTACAATAGCATGCAGAGGAGGTGCTGAACTGTGCAGGGGCACCGTTTGACTCCTTCTTGGAGGCTCACTTAGCACCTTTCCGCTCTCACTTAACAACTTCGCTGTGCTAAATCCAGACCTGGCTAAAGCCATTCATTACACAGCACTAAGGCACAGATAAAAGACAGGAGCTCAATACCTGAAGAGTGTTCTCACTGAGATAATGCAGCAGTTAAAAATTAGAAAAACCCTCAGCATTGCCCCTTCACAGATCATTATAGTCCTGCTGATAATACAAGTAGTGCAGAATTAGGCCACCAGTGAACATCTTGAGTGAATATCACACTGTGTGAATATCCACTGAATATCTTGAGTGCGTGGATTAGCATACATGAAAGCCACTGCCTGCTACTGCACTGAATCCAGTTTGCTTAAGCATGTAAAAAGGACACTGTATTGCTGGAGATCTTTCCCTTTTTTTTTTTTCTTCTTCACTGAGCTGGACACTGACTGGATTGCATCAAAAAGATGAAAAAAAATAGGACTTTTATAAGGGCATTCTTTTAGCAGCAGGTCACACAAATTAGAACAAGAAGAATATAGATTGGGTTTGGTAGATTCCCACTGATTTCCAAGGATCCTTTTGTGATTTTAAGGAGAAAATGAGAAACAAAACTAAATAGGTAATCCTAGAGAAAATCCTGCTAGATCTATACTAGGTACTCCTGTGCAGCAAGCCATCAGCATCTGTCAGTGTGAAGTGAGCTGTGATGCTTGGTTGCATGGTGTTTCCCTAGATGATTTGGATATACAGTTGGCATATTTTATGTGAATTATGAAGTATATAGCTGTGTGTTGGAGAAAAACCCCAAACAAACAGAAGAGAGAAAAAGAGGCAACAAGCATGTCTAAGAAAAGCACTGCACAATCCATTTATCAATTTGCTGTAATGTAAATGGGTCTCTCACATCATTAGCAAAAGAGTTTTTATGAAACATTTCAACTTTGAAACACTGCATAAAAAAATCAGTACGTGATCACTCTCTTATCTGCTTTCCATTATTCATCTACACATAAAAAAAATGTTTTGATACAAGACAAAATGCAGTTCCCAGCTGTATTTTGTCATGAAACGGCTTTCATAGCTCACAGCTCTAATATCAGGAAAAGATTCTTATCAGCTGGGTAAATACATTCTGCTTTGTTGATGCTGCCTGTTAATTTTGCATCTAAAGCTTGCCAATGTTATAGAAATGTAAAGCTTCAGAAAACCCATTGATGGGAAGTGCAGTTGCTGCACTGTGGATAATTCATAGGCAATAGATGAAAAGGATCATGCTGGTTCATCTCATGAAGTATTCCTGTCTTCAACACAGATAGTCAGTGACTAAGAAGACAGGTAGGCCCTCAGGTGCTTAGGTAGATATTGCAGTATAAACAGGTGCGCACATACCTGTGGGCTGCTTGTGAGGCTGCAAGTAGTTTTTAAACACTGTGATTTAAACAGTAAATTTTAACTTCAGAAAAGGGTTACCCAGAGAAGTTGCGGATGCCCCATCCCCAGAAGTGTTTAAGGCTGGGTTGGATGGGGCTCTGAGTTACCTGGTCTAGTGGAAGATGTCCTTGCCCACAGACAGGGTATTGGAACAAGATGATCTTTAAGGTCCCTTCCAACCCAAACCATTCCATGATTCTATGATTCAGCATCAGCCACTGTCCATTTAAAGGTTCAAGCATTGAAACTAAGAAAGAAATTAAAATAGGTGATGAAAGTTCATGTTACAAATGGTCTTCCAGAATCAGTTTTAAAATAAAATTTTCAAGTATTAATCATTGACTCCAGTGCTTCAGTATGTTGGGTTTGCATGCACCTCAGACATTTAGAACATATCTTCATGGCATGAGGTATTGGTGGTGATACCTCAGCACTATGGGTGAGTTTAGTTTGGGAAAGGAAACAGCTCAGCTGTTAGCATGATCCTACAGTCCTGAAGTCGAACAGCTCTCCTTTCCACTTCCCCAAAGAGCCTGGGTGGACCTATGTAATTGAAAATGCAATTTCACACTATGTGTGCACAAAATGTACTTAGAGGAGGCACCATTCCTGAAGAGTACACAGTTAAAAATACTCTGATACAAAAAGCTCAGTTATCCCTTTTCATCCCACTGCACTGTCTCCTCCCCACCATGTCCAGCCCAGCTGCTTTCTGCACCAAGACGATGCCTCTTTCTCTCTGACTCTGTCCTGCACTATACAAGGGCCCCTCAAGACAGAGTTTTGACACTCAAACCCTCTCCCACCCTTCACATGTTTCTGGCATGCCTATTAGCTTTTGTTCAGGATTTTCCTCTGACAAAACAGGCTGAAGAGCCCTGGCACAGAGAACCAGTCTCAGGGTAGCTTTAGAAAATCCCCTAAACTGGCGACTAATCAATTTGAAAAGAAATGGGAAATGGAAAGAAAGATCACTTGAAACCCAGATTTGGGTTGATGCCATTTGCTGTTAAACTGAAGCCAAGTCATCTTAGCAGCTGCAAAACTTCAAATCAATTGCAGGGGCTATAATGTAAGTCACAAGACGGAAGGAAGGAAACATGGAGAACAAGAAAAGATGAACTGTTAAGCTTCCTTTGCAAATACAGAATTTGATTTAATGTTCCAGATTACTAACTTGGATTATTTGTTTCCAAGTGCTGGGATTAATCAACCCTTTCCATTACCAAGTCTGAATGAAATGTTCTTTCCATAGCCCTTGCAGAGATGACATAAAAGCACAGAGAAATATTAATAATGGCAAAGCCAATATAATCTTTAATCCACAATAAAAATATCCTAATGTATCATGGTCTCCATAGGAACTGCACAAAATCTGGAGCTTGTATTTTGCAGTTTTCTCTGGTGTTACCAGTGTAGAGCTAAACCTGCAGCCCTGGCCATGAGCAGTGGATGTGTTGGATGGCCTAGAAAGGGGAAAAGGGAATGTAAGTGTGCTCCCTTAACACCACTCTCTAAAAGGAGCAGCTGAGTACAGTGCATCTGAAGCTAAAGAAAACCAGGGCTCCAATCTACTAGATAATAGTGACCTACCCATTCAAGAGCTAAAGAAAAAACAGAAATTGCCCAACTAGATGCTACACTTGTCTATATATTTGTTCAGGAGTGGGTCTGATGTTATAGCTTTCTCTGCTATATTATCTTAGAATCATACCTTGTCTCTAGTGTAAGCTGAAACAAAATTGCTCTCCAACAGCTCTTTTTCTAAAAAAAGAAAACCACAAAGGGCAGCTGTTAGCAAATGCTTAAACCTTTTATCAAGCACTGAAATACCACAGATGTTCTTATTCTGCTTCTTCTGCACTGCTGCCTCTAATGGGTACAAGCTCTCATCTGATGTCTGAATTTTCTTCACTGGTTAAGGGTATAAGCTAGTGCAAAACAGGCAGGATAGAAATCCTCCACAGTTACACTGCCATAGAATTTTTGCATGCTTTTGTGCCACTAGCACAGTTCCTGAGACTTCTCTCTACATATACAAAGTGGGAATAATTATTCTGTCTCAGCAGTCTAGCAGGGAAAGCTGATAATTCCCTTAAAGAGTAGGAAGTGCTCGGATATAGAAGGTTCTTACAGGTATACTGATAGACAAATCAATACATTCAAAAGATATAAAAAGATACTATCTTATATGGTCAGTTATGAATCTAAAAAGATTAAATGATACATTCAGTGTGCTTCCAAAGGGCCTTTGTTTTGCTACACTAGAGTAAGGTAATCATTCATCTTTACTTGCTGAAGCTTCTTGCACTGTAAAGTTTTATCTTCTTTAGGATAATGGTAGCAAAATCAGACCTGGCAGCTCTATTCTCCTTTAAATGTTCCTGCCATAGGGTTACTAGAATAGCACTAAAAATTAAAAGGAGACAAGGGAGGAATATAGATGTAAAGAGCAGGGGGAGACATTACTATTGTCAGTGAGAATTAGCCAGTCAATCTTTCTAACCACAAAGCAATTTAATTTGACCTTTTACTGCATCCATTTTCTCTGATTAATTTTTATGATGTCAGACTTCTTGTCCCTTGAGGCTGGAAGTTTGCGGGACATTGTTCAAGTCTTTAACCCAAGGCCCTCTGTCTGGCTCTCTGACGATCTTTCAGATGCAAGCAGCTTAGAGCCCTGACACTTCTCAAATGTGCACGTGATAATCTGACAAGCATGGCTCCTCTCTCTCTGAAACTTGCCATAGCATTGAAGTGAGTTACCATTCAGCACTTAACAGCTGTTGGCTTCTCCTGACAGTGTTAATACAACATTAGACATAGAGATATTTAGAGAGTGAGAGATGTTTTTTAAGCAATTGCAGGTCTGTGAGGTTTCTCTGAAAGGTATTTATTTAACTGGAGCTCACAGCTGCAAGACTTAAAAAGAATGTATCCATATACAAGCAACAGCAGTAGCTTGAGTAATTTGCACACAAAATGACTCCACTTGACATTTTCACGTTTGCATTTTCTGACTCCCCTTATAGGAAGTCTAATCTGCTGCCACCAACACAAACAAGCTTTGTCTGTTTGAAAAGTTCATTGCTTGTTACTATAACCAAGCACAACACCGAGACAGCTGTATCTCATTCCTCTGTGTTCCAATGCTTTTCCTTAAAATCACATCAAGTACTATTTACAAAAAAAGGCATCTTAAAAAAAACAAAGCCTAAAATAACTTCAAAAAGTCAAGGATATTTTTTTTTTTCTTTTGGGATATCTACCTCCATCTGCTACTTCTAAGTCTAATGCTCAGGAATAAATTAACCAGTCAAGAACACATGTATTCCTAAACTGCCATGTAAGTGATGTAGTTGTGAATTTATTCATCCTAGTTTCTTCTTTCTTTGGCTCCAGTTTTGCAGTCTGTTCCTTCCATATCTATGTTTTTGTATGTATTAATTTTATCAAATTCAACTTTCCTGGCAATATGCCTGAGAAGAACAATCTACTAAGTGAAGTTTCCACACCTTTTTACCCTCACAGCATCTTCTCTAACTACTTACAAATCAGATCAAGATGTAAAAGTGAGAGTTGAATTTGATGACAACAGGGATTTCCATCTGATGCTCAAAGTTGATTGTATTTCTGGTTCTATTTAAAGACAAGCATAAGAAGAACAGTATATTTTGGCAGCACAGGCATAGCCCTGCAAAACACGGTACATTGTAACAGACTATTTCATAGGAACTGGGAGGAAAATGTGAGAATAATAATTTTTAATGTTTGTACTTAAGCATGTCTGTGATGGTGATCCCTAGATAGAAGAGCTCGCTGTTGTTTAGAATTGAAGCTACTTGTTACTCTGCTAAACCAATACATGTGCAAGGTCCAAGAACTGGATGTCTAACGCCCATTGATGTCAAGAACAGGAATAGTCATTTATGAGCCAAGACCCTGGCAACCAATGCAAACATCACTTCTTACAGGAATATACACCACCTTAAGAGAATTTGCCATGGCATTAAATTCCCTTTTAAGTGTAACTTTTGACTTGGGAAGGAGTACCAAAGCAAGCAGAACAACATTTCCCTCCAGTAAGGGGTTTTATATATTTTGACTTAAGGTGACTTATTATATATGATTTTAGAATTTTTAATATATGTGTTATTTGTTCAGAAGAAATCCCAAATCCTGTCTTAAAAACTCTAGACACATTGATAAAATAAACCACTTATGGAAGTTGTTTATAGGCATATAAGCTAGCCATCCAAAAATCTCATCATACTTGACTGCTTTCTGAATATAACATCATTGCTGCAGATGGTAATCACACTGCATCATGATGCTTGTTTTAAAAAGTGCTTTTTTAAAGGTTCTGGGCATGGCAGAGACTCACACACATTCGGTCAGCAGAATAAAATGTTACCTCTAAGTTTATTTTATCCAAATGAATATAATTGCTGGGATCATTGAGAGCCTTATTCTCAATGCTCCATGTCTGCTCAAGAGAGGAAGAGCAACTTCACCTTCAAACATACATTTCCTTGTACAATTTACACTTGTGATGTATTAGTCAGTTACTAATTAAAAAGCAGGTGTTAATGCTCATTTTCATACCATAAAATCTTCTGAGTTTTGCCCTCAATAAACCTCCATGTTTGGGGTTTTGTTTTTTGGGGGTTTTTTCGTTGGTTGGGGCTTTTTTGTGTTTTATTTGTTTATGGGTTTTTGTTGGTTTTTTCTTTGTTGTGTGGTTTGTGGTTTTTTTAAAGTAAGTCTTTTATACCCAGCACACTAGATTCATATTTAGGCTTAAGTCCCATCCACCTCAGTGGGTCTTGATGGGATTTTTGCCTCAGGTAAGACTAGAAGATGCAGACCTGATGTTCATGTGTTTTGACAAAAACATCTTCACACATTTTGAGTTCTTCAGTGCTGACAATATTGATATTTTTTTCCCTGCATCCAGCCAACTCAGTGCATTGAATATTTAATAATACAGGTGATATGAGGACCCATTGTCTGACTCATGTAAATAACACAGTAATTTAAGCCGAGTCTTCCTTCTCTACTGTGTATGCAAGGCTAAATGAATACAGTGTCTCTCAAAAAATGCCATAAACATTGGCAGTAACATAAAAGAAACCAGGATAAAGCAGACATTTGGAAAAAAGGACCAATTTTTCAATTTTAGAATATTTTGCTGCCACCTTTTGGAATTTAATAAAATGTGCATCTCAGTGGTTCGTAACAGGGATATAATTCAGCCCTCAATAGCAATTGCTAACATTATGACAGAAAGAATATATGCATTTCTTCTTTATTCTTTTCTATATTCTTAACAAGCATGTCCAGTTTCACCTTTCACCTTCACAGACAGATGGAATAGCACAGATTCAAATTTAAGACCTTCACATGTGAACTGAATACAGGAAAAAAATTGCACATCAAGCATAACTCTCAACAAATGCCATGATTATTCAGCAGATCAAGCATAAATAAATATGGGTAAACAAAGCAAGGAGCTGCTTACAGATGACACCTAAATATCAATTAATCACTGGCAAATAATTGTTAGTTTAAATCCAAGGTTACTTGTTAGAACTCAGGGCCTCTTTCCCCCCAGGTGTGTTGTGGCCTTTGCATAACTGCACTGCTTTTAAAATATAACTCTACATAAATAAACAAGAGGAAAACAAGTCCTAAGGCTCTGGGCTCTGTCCTACATACTCTCTCCCTGTTTCTGTCAGAGAGATTTTCTTCTGCACAACTTACAAAAATGCAATGCATATTGGGGAAGATTAATATATATAAATATAACACCAGTATAGAGAACATGTCAGAAGTTCTTTGTTATCACTAAGACAACTGGGGCTCTAGTCTTATTTTAGAAAAGGAGTGATCAGAAGCATTTAAACTGAAGGAAGAATAGAAATGTCTTTACCGGTAAATGGTCCTGGACAGCTTTTCTTTGATGCAAGAGGTTGGTATTCCCAGAGCACCCTGGGATTCATTGTGGCCCATACAGTGGACAGATGACCTCTAGGACAGCCAGCTCTGCAGGGACGTGTGCTGCTTAGCAAAGTGTCTGGTTGCCAGGGGTCTGGTGCTCACCAGGTGGATTGCACAACCAGCCTTTGGGGAAATAAAAATTGGAGCATTAGGAGGTGCAAGCACCAGGCGATTTACTTCTATGTCACTATAATTTCTTCATGTCTAAAATGTAATTTAAGTTAACATACAAGTGCTGTGAGATCTTTGTTCCAGAAAGGACTAAAACGAGTATGTTTCTTATGGAAAGTGCTCACATCCCAAGTGGGAAGGTTTTGGACACTTACCTAACTGCAAGAGTGGGGTCGACGAATGTGTTTCAGCCCTGGTAGAGTGTCATTAATGTATGGATGCGCCGCTTGTGGGAACAGGGTTATTTGCAGGATAGGGGCATCGATAATAAATCCCGGGAGAGTATGGGCATCGATAATAAATCCTGCCAGAGCGGCTTTGGCCCGGCTGAGGAG
>NW_008238448.1:7655454-7677473 GCF_000691975.1 Corvus brachyrhynchos | reverse complement strand
AGCAGGTTTCTGCCCCTGGGAATACGGTAATTCGCTGTTACGGGCAACACACCCACAGAAATCCGCGTTGCTTTCAAAATGAAAGCGGGCAAGCAGGTTGCCCTCCGTGAGGACAGCCGGAGCTGCTCTCCTCCTGTCCCCCAGCAGGTGCCTCGGGAAGCGCCCAAGGCCCGGACAAACCACTGCTCCTCGTGGTTTGTGGGTCAAGGCCTGGAATCTGGAGATACTGGTGCATTTCTTAATGTACTTGCAATCTGTAAATAAGCCGAGTGCTCTTCAGAATCATGTAAATGTGGTGTGTCCATGATGTCCTGCAGCAGAGTCCGAAATATATGAAGTTCTTCACTGGTTTGGACCTGCCACCTGCTTCAGGCTCCTGTCCTGTGGCAGTGAAGAGCTCGTCCGTGCTCACCTGCTCTCACAGACTCTTGTGCTCTTGCCAGTAGAAACATACAAAAGAGGAGAAGTGTCACATGATGATACACCATAAGTGCCAAAAAATGGAAGAGGGATTTTCAAGATATGTTCCTTATGAAGAAAAAATATAAATAAATACGTGGAGATTTGGCGACTTTTTTGATGCAGATGTGTTAGGGGAATGGAGCTAGAATGGAAGCACTATGCTTCACAGTAATTGTCAATTAAATGGGCCTACCTCTGTTGCTTAGTTTTGTTTATGTATGTGTGGGAGGGGAGAATTAGTGCTGAACTTGAACAAATGAATCTTCTCTTTTATGTAAAAGTTATTTGTGAAACCATTTCAGGATGAGCTACAGGGAGCAATTTTGGATTATGCAACAAGCAAGGAAACAGATGAATATTCAGATGACTTTGAAAGTGATGAAGATGGCATGTTAAATGGTAAAACAAAATTAAATATTTTTCCTTGTGTTCTTCCCTTTCTTAACTCATTACTAGATTGTAGAGAAGCCTTATGTGTCAATATGACTTAGTGTTCCAAGATTTCATATTTTAACAACTTCTAAATCACTGAGTCCTCCTCTGCCAAATTAGCAGCAGAATTCCCAATGAAATCAGTGGAGGTGCCAAGCTGTTAGACCACACATAGTCTGTACTGGTTCTTACAATTGTGGTGCCCAGTTCTCCTCCTTAGCCATGTTGGTTACTTGACACTGGGACGAGACAGGAGTGCACAGTACTGTAAATGAAAATGGACATGGGCAGAGAGAAAGCCAATGGTTTTTTCGTCCTGGTTTCCCCGTCTGGACAATCAGTGAATAAGGGCTGCAGGACATGCTGCAGAGTGTGCTTGCCCAGCAGTGTATGTAAACCAGGAATAGGTTTGATCTGGCTGTTTTTCTTGGAGCAGGATGCATTTTATGTTTGCTAATGTTTATGTTTGGCCAAATTACAAGATTGGCCTAATGACTTGTCTTCCTGCTGGTATAGCACTAAATGCTAAGGAAAATAGGAGTGTTTAATATGATCATGTATTTTTAAAAGGACTTCCTCTGTGGCCTGTTTTTCATTCACACCTGAAACATCTTTTAACAGTTTGTGGGATGCTTTGATTTCCATTTGTTGACAAGATTTAGGGAAAAAAGCTCTCCAGCAGTAAATGCATTACTTTACTATCATGACATTCCTTTGTCACCTTTCTCAAACATTTGAACTCTGAAATTAGGTCAATTAGCAATAATAGGCTAGAGGAAGATAAATATTTATGTTAAGCATGTGAACCTTAGCATTGTAGAAGATACTTCCTTTGAGTATCTTCTAGTAGAGTTTAAATGGGGCAGAAGTGAAGGGAAGGGAGGATGGATTCTAATACCAAACCTGCCCAGCTTTGTTGTTGTTGACTTGCTTCCACTTCCTGTGGCACTGAGACATTTTTTTTTAGAAGGGCTTTAAATTGCATGGCAGAAGAGAATTAATGAGTGAATTTTTTTTTTTGATTGGGTCCATGAAAACAGATGACAGGAAAGGAAGTAGAATAAGGCCATAGTTTGGTGGCTTTGCAGAGATCGGAGGCACAGAAAGAGAAATGCTCAGAAACTAAGGAGGATGTTTTATGAAAAATAGTGTTAGGTTGTAGGTGATACTGCTTCTGTGTCCCGTTTTTTTTCCCACTTGTATCAAATGCAACTTGGTAATATGCTCTTTGCAGGTATTAGGAAAGAACTTGCTGAAAGTAATTCAGATTCTACAAGCACTGAGAAATCTGTTGCTGGGAGTCCTCTCTTGAATGATGATGCTTCCCAAAAAGCAGTAGATTCAGAAAATGAAGCTGCTGATGACTTGAATTTATCCTGTCATGAAAAGAGGCTTCAGCAAATAATGGTTTTAGAAGGTGAAAACATACAGAATGACAGAAAAGATGGTGAAGAAGGATGTTTGGAAGGCCAACATGAGGATAATAACAGAAAATATAATGAAGAGCATTCGGCTGCTGAAGATGTATTGCATGATAATAGTGAAAGTGATGACTTGCCTATTAATGAGCTACATAAAAAAGAAAATCAAGAGGAAAACCAACCAAAAGCAAAGCCTCGGATGCACAAAAAAGGAAAGGCTTCAGCATCAGGTGAAAAGAAAGTGTTTGAATGTTGTTGCTGCTTAGCCATGTTACAATATTTTAAAGCATTTTAATTAGGGTTATTTTCTGTGTTAACAATCATCTGCTTCTAAAAATACACAAACTCTGTCTGCCAGGGGGTAAACTGAACCAGTGTGGGCCAAGAGTAGGAGGTTCCTGTTTGCCTTTTCCTTTCAGAAGATGACAACCAGCTGTTTAGGTCCTTAAAGTTCAGCTCTCCATCAGTGCAATGTGAATGGAAGGTGTGACAGGGCTGCCAAGATGCCTTCTCAGTGTGTGCACGGCACAGAAGGCTGTGTTGACATCATGTCCACAGCATCCATGCACCCTTTAATGGAAGGGCCATTAAACTCCTTTTCTATGACCAGGTGAAGCTGTAATGTAACAGAATGTCAGAAAATCAGCTGTAGCCAAACCATTTGTGAGTGGTAGATGTCTCATTATTTCAAGTGAAACTTCAAATGAGCTTTTACTTCGAAGATACTGACACACTTTGGAGGTATAGTCAAACACATAAACCCCCCAAACTTGTATTTCAGTATCAGAATAGCTAATTCATTTTTAATATGCAAAGCAGAATTTGGAATTCTGCTAATTGACTATATGTGCCAAAAGACTTTGTATTTTTATCTAATTCCTAATATGAGAGGAGTTTGTCCTGTTTGATGTTCAGATAAGTTTATGGCCGGTCATTACCTGTGATGGAATATGATAACTTCGAAATTGGGAGAGCATGATTAAAGGTATTGGCTTCGTTTTTTCTTTCCACTTGATGGCACCAAAGTGCAGACTTTGCACATTCTCTTGAATGTGCAGACAACTCTCTTTCCTGGCTGGTGTGCCTGTGTAGTTTTAGACTAGCGGAAAAGAAGCTGAACTACTCCTTTTCTTCAGTGACAGACTGCAGTATTGGTTATAAATTCAGAATTCTTGTCACCTTGAACTTATCTTCATCCCTGTAAATCTAGGTTAAATTTCTTAGATTATGGGCATTAATGTTCCTTTCTTCAGGTAATTTGCAGTTAATTTGTCATCCAAAAATTCTGTTTTTCTGAAGAATTCCATCGGAAATATGTGGAAGACTTATAATTTGGTTTTACTGGGGCATTTTTTGGCTTCTGTCTGAATTGTTTTACAAATTTAGGTCTCTGCATTTCTGACAGTTGAAATCTGATAAAACTGGTTTTTAAGTCTTATTAATAAAGTGTTCCATAAGTAACAATTTCACCACTTAGGCATACATTCAGATTGAGGTGGTGTTTTCTTTAAATTCCCACTGCAGAATTTTTCAGTTATTCCCTCATGTGTCACACACCCCTGAAAAACACCACACAATGAAAGCAGTATTTGTTACCCAAAGTGTTCACTTGTAGACTTCATTAGAAGTTTGCTGGATGTCAGAAGAGCTCTTGCTGTGATTGCACTGACTCTTGCTTTTGGTTTCTGTACTACAGCCATGAAAGGCAGATGGAAAATTTTGCCTTTGTCTTGCTGCCACATTCTCTAACATTAGTTAAAGCTGCAGTTACTACTCCAGTCTGACATGCAAATACAAGTGAATACTGTTCTTACTAGTATATAGTTCTTAGAAGGGGACATACAGAAAATACATTATACCATATAAAATTTAGTAACAACTTTCATAGATTGACGGTTTTTCTAGAAATGCATTCTGTACAGAAGTAACAGTACTCAGAAACAATGAAGTTCTTGTTAATGTGTCCTCTCAATCTTTTTTCTCCCTTTAGATCAAGATCAGAAGACTGTCAGCACCAGCGACTTGAAACTGGAGGACAGTGGTAGGAAATCCTCTTCTGTGACAGAGCAAATGAGGACCACAGTCTATGAGAAAACAAAGGAATTAGAGCAGCCAACAGCTGACAGTTCAGATGGAATGATGAAAATAGTGGAAGGGCAAATAGTAACTGATACAATGCAGGAGGTATCAGTGAATGATCAATCTGAGCATGGGAAGGCAAAGAACATGTCAAAGAGCTCTGTCAAGGTATTGCTCATACACAGTTTACCATTGTTGGAACAATGTCCTAGAGGCACAATGGAAGGTTTTGTAAAGTTGGTACCTTAAGTGTGTAGAACACTGTCTGTAAAGCTGACAATTTAATATCTGGTTTCTAGAGCTGAGGATCTTACAAATTCTGTATAGCTTTAGGAAAGATTTAAGGAATACCTTTTCCACAAATTATTTAAATCAGATAAAGGTACTGAAATGTGTTTTGCAGCCTTAAGAAAGTACCTTTCTCAAAGTGAAAAAGTCAAATCTCTGTTGTGAGGATAGCTGAACAGCAGTGAGCAGTGTGTGTTGGCAGAGGATGGAATCCATGGTGTGACCTGAATAATGGATAAGATGCAAAGCACTCTATGCTTTATCCTAAAAAGAAAATATGTAGATACATGTAATTATTAAAGCTAAGTATTCAAAAGACTTAAAAGCATTTATAGAATAACCCAGCTGGGTTCTTTTGACTTCTTATTATTTCTAAACTGTTGACTATGTTTTTACATAATACAAATAAAGGTGCCATTCCAAAATGATACAGGCATTATGAAAGTTTGATTGGTTGATTGGTTTTGGGTCTTTTTTGTTTCGTTTTGCTTTGTTCTCTCCTTACTTTCTTACCCTGTACTATACCCTCTCCTTATCAGGGTGTCTTTCTTGCCTATTTTTGTAACATCATGAGACCATGGAATATCTTGACTTGGAAGGGATCCATAAGGGTCCAATTCTCAGTGTCCTTGTTAGCTTGTAAAAACCTGTTTCATCCTGATCTGTTGCTTGAGAAACTCTGTAACTTTACTTTTCCTCTGTGTTTCTTAGAAACTAAGTGAAACAAAGGAGAGAGTTCTACAAAACCCAAATGCTTCTTTATCTGACAGGTAAGAGAAGGATGCCAGGTGTTGGTCTGAGCTGTTTAAGATGCCCTGACGATGCTGCTCCACTCTCATTTTCTGTCAGCATTGTCTTCACTGCTGACAGCCTCTGAGCATCTGTGGAAAACAGTTTAGTGCATGTGGCATGTTGTTATGACCCTTGCTCAGGTTTATGTCAGATCAGACTCCCAGACCTTTTGCCAGTGTCTGTGATGAGTGTGTTACTGGGGTCTTTACAGGCTCTAAGCTGTTTTTTAGCTGAAAGTGTAAGTACTTCATAAACTTACAAGAGGTAAGTTCCTTCTCCTTTTCTTTTCCCCAGTCCCCAGCTAAGCACATCTAAAAAAAGAATCACAGTAACTTTTGGTATGCACTGAAACAAGAGGAACACTACTTGGTATCAGCTACAATAAATGGAAAGGTCATTAATGTGTTTGTGTCCTGGTATTTTCCTAGGTCTACATCTTTTGTGCATTTAAAGAAAAAGGGGAAAGCTGTTCCATCAACTTCACCTGTTTCATCTCAGTATCTGGGATCATTAAAGGTGTTGGAGGATAAATGCATGCTGAAGAAAAGTCCAGAATTGAACAAAGTAGATGATTTAAGGGCAGCTGTTTTTCAGGTAGATTTTTAAAATGAACAAACCAACAAACAAAAATATGAAGGTCCTGATAGAGGGGTCAACACCTCATATTTTCTTGAAATCAGTATTTTTTACTACATTCCTTTCATTGGCTTACAGGTTTAGTAATCCTTTTATTCTGTTGGTTATGCCTTTTCCTCATATTATGAACAAAAAGCTCAATGAAAGGGACATAATATTTTTATATGGTTCATAATTAGTTGTGTCAGACTATTTTCAGGCACACATTTTCCATTATTTCTACTTTATCCTTAATGTAGGTAAGTGTGTACTTTAGGTTGGGTTTGTTTCCTGATATGTTCTATTCAAATGGCATTCAGGAAAAGTGATAACAAATCCTATACTCTTTCCAGAAGAATAATCTATGTAAATTCCTTGTGGAATCTCACAACAATTATTTTCAGGGTTTCAGCAGATTTTTGCTAATCTCTTTGAGAACAGCGCTCGTTAACAGACACTGTTGATATTGGTATGTGTTCTTAATACTTTTTATGGCCCTAGAATAAATTTTAGACTCTCAAATCAATATTTATATTGTCTCTATAGTTTTTAAAAGTAAAATAGTCTTCATTTAGGATTTTTTTCTTTGAGCTGTGTACCAAATACACAGCTAATTCTTGAAAATTTAAGTCTGATTCTGCAGATGGCTCATAACCTTTTATGGCTGCCTCACTTCTCCCAGTAGGATTTTATTCTCTTTAATTACAGGTATTTGCAAGAGAGACAACAAATGTAAATAATATTCCTATATACCACATGATAAGAATCTTTATTCCATTCTTCTATTTCATTTTGATTAATGCTTGAATTTTTTTGGTGTTTCTAGGAAGATGCTTTTTAAAAGATCTTGCAGCTTTTTTTAGATTTTGTAGCTGTGATTTTAGAGCCATAGTTTTTTTTGATCACAATGTTCGTGTGATAACAGCTAAGTCTTCCACATGGGATGCTTATTTAACTAGCACATGGATGAACTAAGAGTAATTTTCATGGTCATTATATTGGTGCTGCTCTTTACTTACACCTTAAAAGGACTTTAAAAATATTTTAATGATTCTTACAGAACTGGTTGGAAAAGAAAAAGCTCCTTCTACTGGAATTAAAGAGAACTGAAAAGGAGAAAGCTGAAATTCTAAGGAACAATACTGAAAAGGTTTGTTTACATTGTTGTTTAAAAAGAAGTTGACAAAATGTGGTTCTTTGAAGTGTGCTTCCTGCCTAAGTGCATCACTCTGCTGTTGTAAGGTATCTGGTTTCCTCCCAATAGCACGAGGTGATGTGAGACAGGAAACGGCATGTCCTGCTTGTTGTGGTTGTGGTCAACAGTGTCTGTCCAGTGCTTCCCTACATTATGTGCTTCCTAGATTAATTTTCAAGTTTGTTTACAAAGACTTTGGGATGCTCAGCTCTTAAGGTGCTAAGCTTTGTTTTGTGCATGAGAACATGAGGCATTTACTCCCTGCCTCAAGATTTGCTTACCTACAGGGGATTGTATTTTGAATAGTATCATTCACATCCTTTGATTTGGCTTTTAGGTATTTAATATGTTTCACTTCTAAGCACTTAACATGTATTTCATATCCTTCTACACGTATTTTGCAGGAGTGGTTCATCTCATTCAATTAAATTAAAAATGGGCATAGAAAAAAACACTGTATATATTTAATTGTAATACTTGCAATGTTGTCAGCAAATCAATGTCTATTTCTTTATTACTCCATTTAGCAATGTTTAAAGCATACTATTTCACTTCGAATTTTATACTGAAATTAATTTATTTCCAATCTAGAAAGAAGCACTTAAAAGAGAAGAATCAATTGCATGTTTTGAAGCCTGGAAAAAAAAGAAGGAGAAAGAAGCAAAGAAGTTAAGTGAAAAAAAGAAGCTTGGTGAACTTGAGGAAAAGACACCAGCAGAACAGAATAAGGAAAAAACAGAAGCAGCACAAGCGGTGATGTGAAATATGTACCTAAATGTGTATTCGAATGTGATTCAGGAGATGGTAAAAAACAATTTTGATTAATCCAGAAAGAGATGGATTTTGAAGAGTTTTTGAAGAAAGCTCTTACTAGGTTCTTTTCTGTCAGAAATATGTAATGTTTACATTTGCAGACAAACAGGCTTCTCTAATTGGAGCCTATTAACCATACATAAAATTAACTTCATCTAAATACGCTAACAATCAACTATTATCTACTGGAATAATAACATTCTTTTTAGGTATAGTGATAAGTACTTCTGAGCAATGCTACAAACAAATATTCCAAAATTAGAATGTGTAGAAATTATAAAAAATAATAATGTAGAATAGACTAGTGGAGTATTGACAGAAAGGTGAGGTGTTGGATTTCTCATGGATGTATGGTTGTCTTTAGGCATTCAAAAAATGGAAAGAAAGAAAAGTGGAATTTTTAAGAGAGCAAAGCAGGAAGGAAAAACAGTCTGAAAGAATGAGGAAGAAGATAGAAGAGGACCTAGTTGCAGAGAAGAGGAGAGTCAGTGTATCAGCAATTGAAAAATGGTACTACTCCACTGTGTTTGCTATATCATAGCTTCCAAAGTGTTGCTTATAAGTGTAATTGCTCTTCTGTGAATGCTTGATGTGCTTGTAATTGGAAGACAATGGAATGCTTGGGATCAGACTCTTCATTCCCAATGGAGAACAAGTATAAGAGTGAAAACAAGCCGTGCAGCTCCCTTCAGTTTATTTATTTAGTTGCTTTCCTCACCAAAAGGACACTAACTGAGCCCAGGCAGAGATACTGCAGCTGAGAAAATTCATTGAGTAGTATTGTGTCTTATGTGGTTATTCTCACGCTTCATTACTAAGCCATAGGAAGGAGGATAAATCTTTAAAGTTTTGTGGAATACAATGTATGAATGCAGATGTAGGAAGAAGGAAATGAGATGTATCTGCTGGAGAAATTCTATATTATTTTTACAAGCCAAGAGTTTTCACAGACAATGTGCAACTCACACTTACCTACAGAAGTTCAGAAGTTTGTTTTTTTTTATGATAATAAGTAAGGGAGAAAGAAGTACAGAGAAGGTGATGCCATAATGGATAAATAGATTCATTTATACCTTGGTGATATATATAAAAATGGACATAGAAGTTTTTAAATACATATTCTCAATCTTTTATTAAAAGTGTAAAATATATTTTTTCACTCAATTTACTTAATTGGTTGCAGATGCAGTATTTAGTCCGTTACATGATGACCCCTTGTTCTTCCCTCTCACTATGCAGGAATAAAAAGAAGGAAGAATATATAAATAAGAAGAAAGTAGAAAAATTCCTGGAGAGAAGAAAGCGACAAATGCAGCAGGAAAAGAAGGAAGAAAAAAGTGAAAAGGCTATGGAGGAGTATGAAAGATGGCTGGTATGTTTGGTTGTTTGGTTTTTTTTTTGCATTTTGTCAAAACCAAAAAGTTTAATGTTGTGTGTAATGAGCGTGAGCACTTGAGTATTGTAATTCTCGTGAGGTGTTGTGCTGTTATGAGAGAGGCCAGATGGTGGCAACATTACATCACTTGTCCCCCAGAATCTGGGAGCAAAACGTTGCTAAAGCACAGTGCACTTGATAACTGGCATACATGGAAAATATATTCTCTCTACCTACATGCCATAGATTTTTCAATTTCAGTTAGTCTTCATTTTTTGCCACTCCATATCAGGAGCAACCATCTCTGAAGGGCCAATTAGCCAGAGCACAAAACCTGCAAAGCCAAACAGCGTTGCCAGCTGCAACAGTCAGTGCGTGTACGTTCAAGGAAGTATTGAAAAGGGAGACTTGGATACCTTACAACTGATAAAAGCACTTGTAATGAGGTTCAAGATGATTTCCATTTGCGAGAAAGGGTGGAACTCTGATGCTCCCAGTTATATTTTTCTCACAGCAGTGTCGCAGTTGTAAGCAGTAAATTAATTCAGTACTCTAGTTCCAACAGTAGGGCAGAGTTTTTTCCTTGCTGCAGAAAGACAAACTAGAAGAGAGATCACTAGTATTCTTAGCACATATTGTTTTCTTACAGGTATGTGACTTGCCAGTTAAAGAACCTGTTTTAATTCCCCACCTTGTGGCACAGTCTTTCTTCATACTGATTGTCAAGGTTTTTTTGGTTAGAAACCTGCTGTCTCTCTTCCTTGTGATTCCTACACGTCTTGTACATATGGTCTCTTTTGCCATTTATAAGAATGGGATCTTGCAACTCAGCTGGATTAAGGTCCTTACAGGAATTCCTTTTTTCTGTCAATAGCTTCTTTTTTTTTTTTTTTTTTTGTGGGAGGGAGAGGCAGATAGATGAGAATTGAGTCAGGCAGCTGTACAGGTGTGGGACAGGTTTAGAAAGGACAATCATCCTTTACTTGGCTAACTCAGAAATATGCAGTTGCACAAAACAGCAAGAGTCTGCATGTTTTCCCTTCTCTCTGTTTCCAAACTTTTTTAGTCTTAGGTTTAGATCTTTGAAGATGTTTGACCTGGTCCCCTGTTGGAATACCTCTCATTTCTGTAACCATTGGTAAGAGCTGTTTTCTCTGGTCCCCATTGTCAAGTGATTTTCAGCTCAGTTTAGCAAATGATTAATATCTGATCTTAGGTTATTTCTTGCTCGGTCAATATTCCTGATTGCCATGGTAGGGAGTATTATGCTTTGAGCAGTAACTAATGCACTGCCCTGGTATGCTCTGCTTACTGCAGCTATCCTAATCAGCTTAGTTGTACCTAAGCATGAATGTTACTTCTCACTGTACATTTGTCTTCCTTGCTGTCCTGGACTCTGTATAAAGGTAAAAAAGTACCCCTATGCTTTGGGAGTGAAAGATGCTGCCTAGCACAGGCTCCCCTGTTCAAATTGTGTGTAAATTCCTGGGGTCATCACTTCACTGGGATTATTAATATAAATTTTAGTAGTTGGAGGAATGACCAGATCTAACTGGATATACATGTGCCTACATGAGAGATAAGCAAGTGTAGGATGGGATAGGTACTGAACTGGTTGGCAAAGGTACCTCTAAAATGATCTCATTTTCAGTGTCTGTGTGCAAGTGTTGACTGCCGTGTCTCATGCCCAGTCTTCACATTTTTACTTTCAGAATTTGTGCTGTCTTTTTGCGGCTTACACACCTTTATTTGAGAAAGCATATTGGGAAATGGCTCTGTCATCATTTTTGGCCAGAATATTGTCTCACTCTGTACAGTTAGAGAAAAAATACAAACCAGTAGTGAACTTCAGGGAACACTGAAAAGTTGTCATTGTATTACCAAGGGAACTAAGATGACATCTGCCTGCAGGTAGATAGGCATCAGATCTGAGGGCAGAATTTGGAAGCCTTTTAAGGGTATTCTTTCAACTAACAGGATTTTGTTTTGAAGGGAAATAAAATAGGAGTAATATAGTGGAAAGTATTCTAGTATGTTTTCATTAACATTCAGCAGAAATAAATGTGTAAATTCATCCTCAGCTTTCCTGAACCAGGTGTTGACCATAATGCATGGATAAAACACATAAAAATCTCCTTGTAGTTCTTCTAAAACAGAAGAAACATTCTGCTCTTGTGTTAATGGAAATTCTGTTGCTTCTGCTTTTAGAGGTCATTGTGTGAATGTTTGATAACATAAGTGCATAGAGAAGATTAATTTTTAAGCCTGAAAATAAATGCCCTGGAAAAGGCTGTTGACACTTGTACAGTACTAACATAAAAAGGATAATCTTCAGATGAGATGCTTTAGTGTTGCCTGGAAATTCAAGCTTCTGATTATTTTGTTTCTTTCCTATCATTTACTTCTTGCTGCTCACCAAGAACTCTTGAAGCCAATCTAGCTTGATAAATGATCATTTTTTACTTACTGCATAATACCAGTGTCTGACACTTGTCAGTAACATCCTATTCTGAGCGGAATGGGGAGAAGAATCACGTAGAAAGTTTATAATGACAGCTCAGTTTAGTTTCCATTATTTCTGAGATCTTAATCTTGGTACCTGTTTACTGTGGATAGAAGTGAGTATCCCAGATAAGTTATGTTGTCCATTTTCTGAGGTAAACATCAACCTACCATGAGCCGATGAGAAGTAAGGCTGCTCTCAAACAGTTCTCAAAGACCAGCAAAGTAATGTTAAAAGCCCTACAAGAAGTTTGACATTTTACCTTGAATTTCAGCATGTGCAATATCTATTTTTGGTAATCTAAAGCTGTTTAAAAACATCAAGAAAGGATGTACTGGATAAGTCTCATTGATTTGTTGCTTTTCTGGGTTAGAAATAGCTGATGTTGGTTATTAATTTCATGTAGGTTAATATGATCTCTCTGAAAATACTTTCTATATTGAAATTTTTATGTCCTGTCCTTGCAATATTTTAAAAATAAGGCTGCTATTGTTACTCCTCTTAAATGTTGTAAGTCTTCTTCAATATATAAAATTCAATTTCTGTGTGGCAGTCATACTGCTAACGTATACTGCAGTCATACTGCTCTTCTCAGAATTTTATAAGTAAAAAATGTAATAATCTTACTAAGCTATTGAGTAGGAAACTTCCACAGAAATCAAGCCATGCAGCTGAGCTGGTCTAGTGTAAGACAAGCTACAATTATTGATTTAGTCTTTGACTGTTTCTGTTACTCTTCTTCAATTAGTGCAAATAACATTTTCCTTATTATTCCATGGAATATTTATATCAGTTATGTCTCATGAGAATTTGAACTGTATTTAGGACTAGAACATAAAAAGCTTGTGTGTGTTGAGACAGGGAGGAGGCCAGTAGGTCTTCACTTCCACTTCAATCTTTTAAAAAACAGTTAAATTAACTCAAGACTCTTTCTTTTCACTGGGATTTATTAATGAAAGTTGGATCTTCAAAGCCAAACATTCAAAACTGAAGCACAGTTAAAAAATCCTAAGCAACTTTTGTTCCCTTCCTGGTATGCTTTATTTTTGGTTTAGTTTTTTCACACATAAATCTGTTGTGCAACATGTATTCACTAGAGAGTGCTTGATAAATGTAAAATATGCACATTTCTTTGTAGCATACAATTCTCTGATACTTGCTAATGCTGCTGCAATAAGTCTTACTTTTAATGAGTTTTCACTTACCTGTCCTGATGGTGTACAATATAATTCTGTGATTATAGATACAGGAGCATGTATCATATATGTATTCCATTAGAGCGTATTCTTCCCAAGCTCATCTGTACTGCTTGACATATCTTGATGTCTTTTTTGAAAAATATCAGTGATAATGCGGACTCCTTTCCTCTTAGGGTACTAAACAGTTCCCTTCAAGAATTTTAGAATATCTTGAATTTGTTCTAAAGACCCAAAGCCACTAGTTGTGTTCAGAGGAAGATCTCTATGGAAGGAGAAAGAAGGCAAAAGTGAAGGATGAGGGGAGTCAGAATGTCACAGTGCTGCAAGCCTAGTTTGCTTCAATTGCTCCATGTGATCCAGAAAGATACAGTTTGTACAAAGAGATGATATTTTTTATTAGACTGTGATGAACTTTTGTATTGCTTATTTTAGCAAAGGGCATTCCTTCTCCATGCAAACCTTGCTTTACTTTTAATCAGCCTTACTAGTAACAACATGAAATTATTGTGTGTTTGTTTAGCTAGACCAGATGTTCCTAACTGAATTGTTTCTTCAGATTTTTGTTGACAACAAGCTAAAGGGCACAGATTACAATCATATTGATAGGGTTGATATTTCAGTGTGTTGCTTTGGTTTTTAAGGTTTTTGGACACATTAGTAGTTTGACTGCTGTGTATGCGTAAAACAGGAGGAAACTTCCACTCAAACTCCCTTTTTTACAGTAATGCTTCCACACCCATTTCCCAGTCTATTCCCTCAGCCACAGTTACCTCACTATTCCTCTGCTCACATATGAGTAGCAGGCAGACACTCCCAGCATCTTGGGAATTTGTGGATATACAGAGGGATAGGATCATGGGTTATATGAAAGTAACAGTAAATTATACTCTGGTCTATAATGTCAACCTTGGTTCCACCAAGAGAAAAACTACTTTTAAGTCAGTAAGAAATGTGCACGAGTATGCACCACAAACCTGCAAGTATGATTACAAAGAAAATTTGCACCCATCGAGAGCTCACCAGTGTACTAAATTGCTAGTGCAGATGCACCTTTAGATGCTGGTCCTCCTGAGGGTGAAATGGCAGGCATCCTTGCAAAGAAGAATGCTTATTTCCTGTAGAATAGAACTGATTAAAAAGTAAAAAATAATTATAAATAATTACAACTTAACTTTTGAATGACAGGTCTCTTGAAAATCATTAGTTAATGAGACACAAAAAGAGTGTTGCAAGTATCTTCTTATCCCTCATCATCCTAGTTGGCCCATTGCTGTTTGAAAGAATAGAAAATAGAATTAGAATCTTGCAGTGCTTATAAGTTAGATAGATATTTGTTTAAAATTAAATTATTTATTACCAGTTTGTTCTAGTACATAGGAAGTGTGATTTAATAAGTATAGAAAGTTACAATGATGCATCAATCTTCTCATTATATAAACAAGAACAACATATTTTGCATTGTGATTTAGGTATCCTCTAAAGGACGTTCTTAAGAAGTAATTAATATGAGACTAATTACATACAAGACCAATACAGTGCCTAATCCACTAGGCCTTGTGTTGGGCTTTTTGTTTAGACAGTACACAAACCCTGCCATCCTTGAGACAGTCACCAAAATTGTAAATGACACCCAATGTGCAGCCTCTTGTGTTGCACTGTGCAATGTCTGTGACTGAACTTCTAAAAGGGATGCACCGAGCTCCAAAAGGCAAATTTCTATTGCATGTTTACTTTTCACTTTACACAAGAAAGGCATAATAATAATTGTGACTTTCCTGTTAGTGGAGTTGTTGTTTGGGGGGCAGGGGGAGTGTTGTGGTTTTGGTTTGGGCTCTTTTTGACACATCTTTTTTATTCTCAGGAAAACAAAATTAGGAGAGAACACCTTGAGAAGATCCAAAAGAAGTTTCAGGCTGTCCATGGGAATGAAGTGAGTCCTCCCTGGAGGCCACCTGGCAAAGTCACATATTCTAGTAATTACTGAGCAGATTATTGCCTTCCAGAAGAACAAAGTTCTGTCAATAACCAGTCACTCTTTTGTTACTAGTTGATTTTCACGGAATCCTTTATAGGTGTTACATTCTTTATAGGTGTTACATTCTTTCTTTTTAATTTATTTTATCTCTGCAATTTAAATAAACCTGTTGCTCATTTTCATTGCTTTAGAGAATGTAATAATTGTTCTAATTCTGTATTTAACTTAGTTTTGCTAAATTCCATGTTATTTCATACCTTTTTGGTGAAAATGTATGTCCAGGATACATAAGGCTAGACTCTGGCATTTTTTTCATCCGATACGTAGAAGAATGGTTATTTTTTATTAGACCACACTATTGAGGAGTTAAGTCTTGAAGAAATTATTTGAGGAGGCAGTGGGATGGGGATGATGGGCAAGGAGATGTTGGCTCTCTTGTGGTGGTTGAAGACAAAAGGCTAAGAAGTATGGAAGGAGAATGTCATTTTCATACATTAAGATACAAGATACAGTGAAAATAAGATTATGTTACATTATGAAATATAAATATAGCTCTTAAATTAAAACTGCATCTAGCAGAAGCAAGATTTCATGGGGCAAAAAATGGTCAACCAGGTGGTGGTACAGAAGAATTAAACTGGAATCCATATAGTGTAAAATGATCTAGGACCAAGTAAGAATGTAGCTGTTAATTCCACTTTAGGTCTTCATATACATTCCATAGATTTCCTGCCATTATAGGAATACAGGAAGCAGCAGTTTTAAAGGCATGTGCACAGAAAATCTTACATCAGAACTGCAAGGACAGAACAGTGGCATGCTTATAACGCAGCCTTAGAAACAGAAAATTATTTTTTCAGAACGTAATTTAAAGACTTCTGTGGTTGCTTTTTATGATCAAGTAAATCCTCCCCAAACACATTTTCATCACTACTAATGATGTAGCTGCTGTAGTAAATTACTAAAATGCCTTCTTTTATTTTCCTTTTGTTTTTTTGGCTATTTGCCTCACTATTTTGGAAGCAATGGCAAGACTATGTGTTTTTAGAGATCTTCAAATCCCTTGTTTGCTTGCTGTCTAAACTAAGCTGTTACTTGTGGTTTTGTTTTCTTATTTGAATTTGCATAATCAGTTCAGATGTGCTCCTCAAATATTTTTTCTTTTCAACAAAAGAAAGCAACACCAGCATCACCAACAAAGAAGTAAAAAAAACCCCATAGTCTTTAATTTATTGATATATTTTCTCAAATGAAAATCTTGCTCCTGTTTAGACTGGCAGCCTCCTTCAGAAGTAAAAGAAGCATTTGAGAAGTGGACTTGTCTTTTTCACTAGACTTCTGTCCTCTTCATAAATCTCTGAGATAGTCCTTAATTCTGATTTCATGGAACACTGGGGCATCTCCTCAGAAGAGAAAACCACAAGTCAGGCAAACAGATGAATTTCTTTAGTTTCCTGATGTTTCTTTCTTGTGTTTTTGCATTTTAGTGAGAGCCACTGAGGATTTAGAGCAGTTTGTTTGGGCCATAATGGTTTCTATTACCAGAGTGCTGTTGAGATGAAATTTGTTGCTGGTATGTATGTGCAAGGAAAATCAGAATGGTATCTGTTCTGTCTCAATGTTCAATACGGTTCTGTTCTTTATTGTTAGTCTGAACTCTACTCTGTGAATTCCCAATTCAGACCTTTTGCAAAGTTTATGACAGGCATAAGCAGGTGCTAGAAAGCAAAAAGCTAAGATACATTTGTTAGAACAGTACGTAATTACTGTCATTATCTTAGTTCATATCAATAAACAAAAGTAGAGGGAGGCTTGCAAAATGTACAGTATTTATGTTGCATATGGTCTACTGACAGTGTCAAGAAGTATTTGCTAACCTTGAGAATAATGGTGAAGGTTCACCAGCAGTTGTGCTGGATTTGTGTACAGCCAAATCATCTGAATGGTCAGATTTGATCCATTGGGAGGAGTCCTTGCAGATCTAAAACAGCTTCTAGGTGATGAAGTAATTTTATTGCAGGATCAGGTTTGAGTATATTGCCTGGTATTTTACCTTGCATGGCTCAACTTCCAGTTGCCTTTCATGCATCTTGCTCGTGGTAGCCCTGGTACACACTGGGGTTTTTTAGCAGGTCTCTGCCGGTTCTGCGTCTTCCTTTTAGTTCTCTTTCTTCCTCAAAAGATGATTGTACTGGACCTGGATTTTATTCTTTTATTTGTTTCTAGCCTTCTGTCACTGGGCTGCTCCTCCATAAATACGTGGATAGAACTGTGTTTTCCACTGAAGAGTCTGAAGAGAAGCCAGGGACTTTAATGGCACCCATCCTTTGATTATATACAGTCTGCAGGTAATGCACCCTTGATCTCTTCCAGTGGACCCTAATGACAGTAGTGACCTTTTTGCCACATCTGTGAGACTCGTGTTTATACTGAGTCACCTCTGGAGTGCTGAACTTCTGGGTAGGGCAGTATTCCTACAGGTTTTTGCTAAGCTCATCTTCTGTCATTTGGGAGGAGGAGGAGATTGGTCAAGAAGGAGAGGGGGCAGGAGGGGGACTGGAGCTTTCAGAAGCACCCTGAGGCCTGCAGTCCGCTCTTGCAGAGTCCCTGGAGTCTGGTTGTGTTCCTAGGACCTTTGTGGTTCTTTCAGGCAGACTACAGCAGTACCCACACAGTGCAGTGTTGCAGTGCATTGCATTACCATAGAAGTTCCCAGTTAAGGGATTCTGCACATTAGCTTTTTGCAAAGATCCAGTAAATCCAGATTTTTATCTGGAATAAACCAGTCTGTAGCACAGATACTGCAGATAAGTGAATACAGGGCTTTCATAAGCTCCAGGTCTGGCTCTGGCTGTTCCCTTGTGGTAGGTCAGGCATTTTTCCCAGCAGTAGTGGCATCACAGTGACAGTATTGGCATCCAAAGAGAAAGAATCTACTGCTAACAGAAACTTTAAAGAAGCTGAAAAGATGCCCAGCCAGAGCAGCTTCAGTGGCCCACGTAAGAGGTAAAATAACAGATGGCAGCAGGAGAGATGGGAACTGCATTACCGGCAGAATGCAACAGAATTGCCAATTCAAAAGTGGCACACTCTGATTTTATGAGAAAAAGACTGAATTTCTTCATGCCTTTAGATTGGGGTAGTGGTGTTCAGTGTTAGTGCTCTGGGCTTTTAGCACTTGGAGCCTTGAATTTGGGTTTAGTCTGTGAAGAAACTCCAACTACAGTATCATGGGAGGATGAAATTTGTGTCAGGCACCAGAGTTTACTGTGCAACAGACCTGGAGAGTCTGAGACAAGCCAGCCTGTGAGGCGATCATCTGGACCTTTATTTTTGCAGTGTCCAGCTAGAGGAAGCAAGGAAGGTCCCTCTGCTGACAGGCTGTACTTGAGGGCTGCAAATGAAAAGTGTGGTAGAATTAGTGGCAGAGATAGAAAAGAGTTTGTCAGGTGCCTGTTCCTGAACTGAATGCTGCATCCTTTAAGCCTTTATATAACTGCAGAAGGTTTTGACAGAAGGCAGAAGTGAGAGGGTGTTGGGGACATCTTTCAGAAGAATGAGCAGTAATTCACATAAATGCACAACTTTTCAATTAGGAAAACATGCTGAAGTCTGTAGAGAAGGGAAAACAGTTGACATGTACAACTTTCCTAATAAAATTTGGGGGGTTTTATCTAATGTTACACTATAGAAACTTGAACATGTTACAGCATGACACAAGTATCATAGAAGAATTAGAGCTGAGAAATATAAACATATGTACAGTAATATATAAGAATGTACATGTATCTGTATAGATCCTATCTGTATGTTTATTCATGACAGAGGGAAAATATTTTGTATTTAATAAAGTATATTATATTCTGTATTTAATAAAGTATACTAGCTTCAATGTTTTCATCAGATCTAAGGATACAAATCTTTATTTAAAACTTTAATACATTAAAATTAACTGGTCAGTGTCTCTAAGCAAAAGCTATTCTTTCATCATTGTTAACATAAGTAGGTAGGAAACTGTATCCCACTGAAGTCGAGTTTCTACAGCACTCCAGCTCTCTGCTCCAGCTCCCTGACACTCCTGCTTGCTGACACACCAGTGCAAACATTCATTTAAGGAACATAGTTTCTAAACCATAACCTAGAAGAAGGTTAGGATCTCAAATTTTTTTCCAAAGTATTAAGTTGCTGCATTTGTGCACTAAAGGCTCAGGCTGATGATAAATGATTTTCTGTTTCAAGTCTCTCATTCTGGGTAAGAAAAATGTATGCTGTTTACCATGGTATCTCTTTTTTCTTTTATATCCACAAAATATGAGATCATCTTTCCTGGTCTGTGTATCATGGACTGCTGTGTTTCACTTGGTTAATTATGTATTTAACTGAGTTACTTGACTCAAACTAACAGGGATACTTTTCTGGGCTGTGAACGCTGATGGCAGTCTTGGCTGCCCATCAAACCTGGACTTGCTCCAGCGTGTCTGTATTTTTCTTGCTCTGGGGAGCCCAAAACTGAACATGATGCTCCAGATGCAGTCTCACTCCCAGCTACAGTCTCACACATGCCAAGCAGAGAGGAACAATCCCTTCCATGAGCCTGCTGAGAACACTCTTACTGCTATAGCCCACAATGCCATTGGCATTCCTTGCTGTGAGAGCCCATGGCTGGCTTATGCTCTGCTGCTTCTCCTCTGGCACCCTTAGGTACTTTCCTGCAAAGCTGCTTTTTGACCACTGGGGCTCAGGCTCTGCCGCTGTTGGCATGAGGTTATTTATATGCAGGACTTATTTTGTCTTTGTTGACCTTAAAAGTTCCCACCACCCCCTTCTCCTGCTTCCTTGGAAACACCCTGCTTGGCTCCATGGATTTGGTTATGTCCATGTAACTGAAGTGCTCCTCTCTTCAGTGCTTCAGTGCTTGAGGCTAGACCTCGACAGTAAAAAAAAAAAAAAAGGCAAAAAAGGACATTAAGCACCTCAGCTGTTTCCATGTCCTGTGTCATTAGGTCACCTGGCCCCTGAGGAGCAGGATCACATTTTTCTTCTACTGCCTGTGTACTTCCAGAAGCACCTTCTGTTGCCCTTTGAGTCCCGTATGAGCTTTAACTCTTGCTCAGCTTTGGCTTTAGTAAATTCTTCCATGTTCACTCAAGTAATGTCTCTGTTTTGTGCCTGGGTGGCAAGCACTGTCCACCATCTCTGTGCTTGCCTACTTTCTGAACTCCAGCAGTTCAGTTCATGAACAGTGCCTGTTCATGCACACTGGCTGCCTGCCACACTTGCTTGATTGCCCACATGTCAAATGGACTTCTCTTGTGCCTTGATGGGGATGTCAATGAAGGTCAACTAACACTCCTGGGTGCCTTTGCTTCCCAGGGCAGCCTCCTGTGAGGTCCTGCCAAACAGATCCCTGAACAACCCATCATGTTCCTTCCTCAAGGCCAAGGTTGTGGTTCTATTTCCTTGGCTGCTTCTCACCTGATTAAAAGTTTCACATTCTCAGACTCACAGCAGCCAGGCGGTCATCAGCTTTCACAGCCCAGACTAGTTCATCCCTGTAACCATCCATTAGCTACGGTTGAGTTCCAAGCACCTCTTAGGGCATTAGCACTTCCACCTTCAGATTTCTAATGACCTGCTGGCTTTTAAAAAACAATTTCTAAGATTTTAATAACATTTATTAGATAGATTTTCCCCTAATGGATAATAAAGTAATTGCAAAATTCTTACCTGATTATTTCAGCCTGGGGCATGGAGAAGTCTGCTCTTACTAGCAGGCTGCATTCAGGCAGTTGAGCTGTTTTCAACATGGCACATAATTTTAGCACCTACACTCAGAGGGAAAGTTCTACTAAAAGCTCTTAGTACTGCAAGGTATTTTTCTCTTTTACTACTATTTCCTTTATGAATGCTCTTCCTCTGTGATGCTTTTATTTCTGGATAGCTTCAGACTACAAGAATTGAAAGTTTTTCATATAATTTTTCATTTAAGGAAGCAGCAAGAACTCCCATCATATGTTAATCATTTTTCAGGAATAGAAATACAAAATGAATATGTTCGTGTTCATTAATATAAACTGGGCTGTCTGGTGCTTGAGGATAGCAAGGAGGATAACGTTTACCGGCATCAATAACTTTCAGCATTTAACTATTGTAACGTCCAGGTGGAGCATCAGTATTAACAATAAAACCCTGGTTAACTTTTATTTTTCTTTGTGCCTTTTAACATGCTGTAATGCACTGAGCACCCATTCCCATGTGCTGCTTTCTAACCAAACAATTAAGGAAAAACAACGGGAAAAAAAAGAGAGAAAGGGAAAATATTTTAGCTGTCCTGTATCTATTTCACTTTCTTGAAGAAGCATCTGGGGAATCATTGCAAATAAATGACACTTTGGGAAAAAACTTTCTTAGCTACCCTGAATTCCTCTATGCTTCTTAGCACATCTAATACTGAAGTATAATGAGGATATGCAGAGGTGATTTAGCACTGAGCCTAGCTGCTGGACTATGTTCTTAGTTGAAATGGGAGCCAGAAAGATTATGTTGCAAAAGATCAGCAAGCAAAATGAATAGAAGTGAGAAAATAGAAGCAAATGGTACTGTCATTGTTAAATTTATCATTTGTAGAAACATCAGTGGTTATGAACATGCTGCTGGATGGTGCACAAGAAAAATGTAGAGATGACTTGCCACAGAAGGCCCCCCATCCCAGAAAATATGTAAAGAGATTTAGTTAAAAGCACAAGGAGAATGAGGAAGGCAGTATCACTTGCTGAACAGCAGCTGTGGTACAATTGTATCAACAGCTCCTGGCAGTTTGGTTTCACAGTCCACCAGCTACTGTCCTTGTTTGCTATCTTGCCTTCAGCA
>NW_008238448.1:7631071-7655414 GCF_000691975.1 Corvus brachyrhynchos | reverse complement strand
TGTCTATCTTGCCTTAAGCAGGAAAGCCAATGTGCTGATCTTCCCTTTGACTCTTCTGCTGACTATGTGGTTAATCATCCTCTCTCTGGCTTCCTTTCTTCTCATGTACCAAATTCCCTGTCTTTCCTGCCTAAGAGACCAAATAATTCTGTCCATTCTTGCAGTCATACAGCACCTCCAAAAGAGATCAATCTGCTCAAGGAATGAATTTGCCATCAGTATTGCTGTACACTTTAAAAACTTATTATAGCATTAAACCCTAACATCAGCTTGATTCTTATTTTCCCTTCAACAGATGGTAGTGCATCAAGCTGTTAAATTTCACTGCAACAAAATTGACATTCTGTTTGAAGTTTCTATCCCTCATGTGAATCAATAAAAGGTAGGAATGCTGCATTGAAGAAATATTCTTTGCAAATGGCTATGCATTTGTAACCTATCCAAAGCAAGGGCTCTTGATAATGACCCCCAATTTTCAAGGGTTTGGATCATGAAGTATCACTAGAAAGAGAGGTTATATGTAAATAAATCAGGACAATTGATGCTAAAAAGCAGGAGCAGACTCTGCTCCTGCTTTTTAGCATCCACATTACAGGAGGAAACAAACGGGATTAATGGCTGAAGACTCAGCACAGCAAGTGCACATTAAGTGTTTCACAAAGACTTCCTACTGATTTCCAACTCAAATATCCTTTACACTCTTCTCTTTGTCATTCACTTTCACAGGTTCTCACACAGATTTTTTTTTTTTAATAATCCTGTGCACTAGTTGGAGCACGCATAAGAAGAAGAGTAGGGAGAGATTTTTGTCTATATAAAATTCTTGCTCTCAGTCTGAGCTACATGTAGAAGTACAATTGAAAATGGGAATGGATGCAAAACATAAGTTGCTTAATAAAATTGAACTAGCAAGACTGTACCATCCAAAAGTACTGCCAACTAGGGAAGGAAGTGAAGTCTGCTAGCCTGCAGCCCATTCTCAGAGCCTCTGCACTGAATGCCTCCGGACCTGGTTCCCAGCTGCCATTTTCTGCACACCTTTGCCAGCAGTTTAGTGCCAAAAAGCTATCAGGTTTGTGGGGCCATGCCACAGGGCTGCAATGACATCCCAAGCTCTTGCACTGTCTTGCCACTGATGGGTAAAACAGAGCAAGGACAAGACTGGCCAGTGGGGTTTTGTGCAGATTTCAGTCTTTTATAGAGGCCAAATGTCCCTTTTCTGCCCTGACAATGCCCTGAACAAGCTTCTGCCCACACATGCCAGAGCAGTATTTACTATGAGCAGGATGTATTATAGTCATGGCTGGCAAGTCTCTGCTTTCATCAGTTTAAATATATAATTCCTTTAAAAAATGAATGAGCTGTTGCCACAATAAAACACTCAATGGTCAATAAGTGAGTCTTACTCTTCTTTAGCAAAATTGGCAGCTAAGAATAAGCACACACATATTTGTGGCTTTTGTATAAGACCTAGATTGCACTGGAAAACAAAGAAGAATATTTAAGGGAAAAAGCAAGGCTTGTTGTTTTGGCCACACTTAAAATCTTAGCAGCTGAAGGACAGATCTATCTTGCCTTATGAATCCTGAACTCTAGCTCTGTAAAACAAAGATTTTCAGGGGCTAAGCATCTGAACTTCCCAGAGATTTCACTTGTGTTCAGGTCTAGCCAGACCTGGAATAAATTAGAACACATAGTGTGACAGGGTAATCATTAAAGAGATCCTCCCAATGTCCCGTGGGAAGAGGTTAGTCGTGATCCCCTGTGTTAGGCAAATGTGGCTTCTGAACCCTGAGTCACGACTGAATCAGAGGTCAGAAAACACATCCTTAACTCCCACACCTGTATGGTGCCCTGCAGATGTTGCTGGTTTTCTTACAAAGTTTTAGTTGTGCAAAGGTCCTCGTAAAGGCTTCAGCTTCTGCCACATTAGACTGTGTCACCCCCCCAACCTGTCCATCACACGTACTCTTTGGTTGTTGAGGAGAATGGGAATCTCAACTTATATTTCAGATAATTATAGTGCAATACATCGAAGAGCTACATATAGGCATTGCACAAAGCTCAGCAACCATCTCAGTGTGCCTTGAAAGATGCTCTAAGCCCCAGATTCTGGTAGTGTTGCCAGTAGCCTCTATCACCCACCTTCAGGAGAACATGAGCACTTAGTGGGCTGCAGATCCGCCAGGCTACAGGAAGGTGACACAGTGTCATGCTCTACTACGTCTCACAACACCAGCTCATGGGAGTTTTCATGGAAGAGAAGTGTGGAGACAAACCTCAAACAGGGCAAGTACAGAAAACCCAAAACTGTTCATTCCAATGGACTGTTAACCAGTGTGATAGACAGACACACACTGAGACTTGAGGGGAAAGCTGAAAAATAGAAAGTACCTGGACATAATTAGAGGAGACTGTTGAACCATCTGACTCTGTGTTTGAGTCAAGTATGTATTAAAAGTGTTTTAGGGGAACAGGCTGCCAGCTACAGCCAAGAAGTCATAGCCTGAACTTCCCCTCCACCTAAACACATGAGAACACACTGCCTTTTACAGACAGTCATTCATGAAGCCGACAAGCACAATTCCTTACCACAACTGTAGCATGGACATCAGGGTGCCTCCTGTGACCAGCACCCAACCTGCCTCCAGTGCTGCACATGGGCAAAAGCTTTAGCAAAAACCATGACCTTTTCACCTTTTCCGTAGCCTTTAAGTTCCAGATGGAGTAGCAACTTTCAGCGACCTGCTTTTGGAGTTCAGGCTGCTGGATGCCCTGCCACTGCTGTGCCACCAGCTGTGCTCCTGTCTGGCCCTGCTCCCTACATGTCCCCACTCCCACCCTCCACAGTTCTTTTGTCTCTCCCATAGCCTACCAGCCACATAAGATCACAGCACAGACTCGCAAACCGCACACCTTCTGGGGAGCCTTAAAATCATTCACTACACGTTTATAACTGTGCCCTGCTGCAGCTGCCAGTGTGGCTGTACCTCTGGGATGGATGGGGATAGAGCAAACAATATGGCAGCAGGGAGAGGTGGCATGGAGCCTGCTGCAAGCAGAGAGGCTTTCTGCTGATAAGCATTACTTCTGCTCAGTTACTTTTTTTCCTGATTCCCATCAGACATGTTCAAGTATTTCTTGTGGCCACTGACCCAAACAAACCATTTTTTTGCCTGGCTCTGAACTTTCTGAATACAATTGAAAAAAAACAAAAAAACTAACAGCCCCAACAAACTACACTACATGTTATTTCACTTCTGATGTGGTATTCAGGCCTTCAGTCCCTCCTGGGAGCCAAGCCTCTTGTAAATATGATTATGATAAATATTTCACTTGAATGGCATGCGGTCCATTACACAAAACCTTGCGTGACCAGGGACCAGGGCTGACAGAGCAGATAGGGCCAGCAGCTCTCCCAGGCGACTGCTCAAACAGGGCTAAGTGCTGCTGCCTGCTGGTGCTCAGACAGTGAGGAACAAAGCACTTTGGGCAGCTCAGTAAACCCAAATCCCATATTCAATTATGGGTAGAGAATGTCTGTTTTAACTGAAACTCTCGAAATAGCTTAGTTTACTTTTCTAAGTGAGAAAGCTTTGGAAATGTGTTATTTTTGCTGCCTTACAGCCTGGGATAAGTGCTGCTCTCCTCCCCTCACTGCCCTTGGGAAGCTGATTTTCAGCTGAGATTCTCTTTGCCAGCTAATGAAGGAGGCTGCATTAAATGGCAGAAGCAACAACAGGACACAGATGGTGCATTACCGTGCCCCTGGAGAGCATCCAGGAGGGATCCCACTCAGCCTCCTCTGTACCCAGTGAGCAGAGAATCTCTCTTTGCCCTGAGGGTCTCCTTTTACCAGCATGATCCCTCAGGGACACCCTGCTCACTCATATTTAGCTCTCGTTCTTGACAGCAGTAACACACAGAGAAGCTAGCATGAATGTTTTACCAAAGGAGCTTTGGTATGGGTAGACCTTGGAAACCTAAACTCCCTTGAGCACAAGTGCACACATATATTTGCCACTGAGTTTGTGTAGGGTATCAGGAACTGCTTGTTTTCTTCATTCATGCTTTATATTGGTTTGTTGAAAAAATAGGTGTTGCTGTGGTCTTACAGCAAAGAAACTTGCTGAAAACAGTAGGGAAACTAGAGACAGATCTTTTATTATTGCACTGAAAATATTCTAGATGTGTGTCCAAAATTCTGACTCCTGCACCTAACAGGCTTGTGGTGCAGTATAACTCATATCTTGTATTAATGTGCCTGGTATCCTTGCTAAAATGCTGGCAAGCACAAAGCTGGTTGAAAAGTGCTTCTCTAAGTGGGAGGGAAGGGTTGTAAGCCAGGCCTATGTGTGATTTACAGAGCAGCTCTTGGGAGGTCTGAAGCTGCCTTCAGTGTGCTGCTGAGAAGGCCTGGTGAGGCAGCTGGCACACGGATGCTCAGCATCACCCCGGTGAATCCCTCTGGCCAAGCCCACACGTGCTCTGCCAGCTGCCTCTCCCGAGGGACCCTCATGGCCTGGCAGCAGCACAGATAGGTGAGGTCACCCAGATATGCTTTATGGGGTCATGTGAACACAGAAGAAGCTGGAGGATTCACATATGTGAAGGAGGAACAGAAACTTGGGGAGGAGGGTGTTGCTCGAAAGAAAATTCAGAAGATGGGGAACCTGTGGCAACGTCCTGAGCAGTATCCCAGCTGTGGGAACTGAGGAATAAAAGGAGCTTTTCAATTGTATTTTCAGGTGCACTCTAACCCTGAGTTCCACTCCTCGTGCTTGGAGTTTTGTGGTGAGGATCCTGATCACTCCTGACTTGCCTCTGGGCTGTCTACTTCTGGGTGTTGATTGCTGGCTTGGGGCACAGGGATGTTGCCTGATGTGAGTGGTGTGGGAGGCCCACGGAGAGGAGGAAATCTGAATGGGCAATGCCCAGGGAAGTGTGGATAATGCCAGTGCTGCACACAGGGAATGAGAAATGGAGGCTAACAAGAGAGGTTACTAAGGAGTGGTGGGACAGGCAGCACCAGTGAAAAGAATGAAGTAGCAGTCACAGGTCCTTTCTACCCGTTCCCATCTGTATTCTTTTTTTCTGAACATTTTGTCCACATTAGGGCTGGGTACTTGGCCATTGTAATTAGCAACAGCCTTGTATTTCTACATAGGCTTCCCTGAGGGGAAGTGATTTTTTATATATTATTGCAGAAAGGCAATGAGACTCAGATTCCCCCTGAATAAATATAATAATTATTATCACTGTTGTTGTTATTATTTACTATCTATTCAGTGCACTTTCAGTGTAATTCCTATATTTCAAAAAAGGAAGCACACAAATGGGAAAGGGACAGACAATCCATGGTAAATACCTGGCAAGTGCTAGGAAAGAAATATGGTGCAGTAACTCTTGCAGTAAGCCTTGCCAGAGTGAGTACTTGCCATGAAAATACAAAAGTTACAAATAAATATGTAGCAACAAAAGAAGATTTAATTAAATGAAAACACAGAGCCAGTAAGAGAAAAGCTGAATTCTGGCACCTAAACAAAAGCATGGAGAAAAATTTTTGACAAAAACATTACTGTAATTAAAAGGTGACAGAAAGTGGACTAAACACAGTGAAGAAAAGGTTGGTTGGAGTTATGTTCTCAACAACAAAAAGTCTTGGGGAAAATTAGGATTGCTCATGCTTATGCTTGCTGGAGGAGCTGTAGATAGTGGCTGCAAATGTTTATGTCTGCTCTCCAGAAATAGTATTATTGCAAGATTATTTTGCTAATCGGTATGACATTCCATAATCTGTTTTTGCTAGACATGGTGCAGCAACTGTGATGATATCAGGCAGTTGTAATTTGATTGTGATGTTTAAATGTTCTCAAAAGCATGGCTCTTCGACTGTGTAACAGCAAACTCAGAGCATCTGTGGTGAAATAGTCTTGTGGAAAATGCAGTTCAAACTGCTAAAAGCATGCTTTAAAATTCAAACTAGTACTTGGCACTGCTAAATTACAACATGGCACCCTGGAAACTGCCTCTGCCACTTGAAAATAGATTCTCACTCGCTGAAGTGTTGTTTAATAGAAATCTTTAACATCAGAAAGGTTAGAAAATTTTCACAGTCAGGGGAAGTTATGTGCATCTGTTTAAAGTATTTTGTAAAACATGGCCCAAGAGACAGTGTCCTCTTTTGAAGTGATTTTTATTTAATCTGGTGTGAACCTTACAAAACAGGGGTATCCTGTGAGGAAATGGGAAGCCTCAAGATCTTCACTGGAGATGTGCCCTGGACCTCAGCTCTAAAATGGACCTACATCTTGAGGGGTAAGTTCTGGCTACATCAGTGAAGAGGCCTGAGCAGAGCCCTATGGAAACAAGCATCTCTGCTCCCCTTTTTCCTTCAGCTCTTCAAAGCAACTTGGAAGCTGCACACTGATCTTTAAATGTGTAATCACATCAGTCATAACTGTATGGGCCTTTTCCCCTGTGTGGGTCCTGCATGTAAAGACACTTCGGTATGGGAGAAGATTAGAAATGCTGCTGTGTAGACATGGGGAACCACACTGAGAATCTGCACTTCTCGAGGTGCCTCTCTCCCTCCTGCCCCACATATTATTATTGGAGTTATTCAGTGGCAAAAAACTGAGCAGGCTGGTTTTCAGGTGCAAATCACTAAGACTCAGTGCACCTTAGCACGTTCCTTTCTGATAGAGGTGTCCATTTAAGCCATGCTTTTCATTTAGAGCAGTTCAAGTAAATTTTCTGCCAGTCTCTGCCAGCATCTTCAGTCAGCTACATTCGTGTTGTTCTTGACTTTGTCATCATCTTCCCTGCCCATCACCCTCCTGCTGAGCACAGTTATAGGCTGGTAAGATCACTGGTCCTGGTGCTTAACATGAAATAACAAGTACCTCTTTAAGTATTGCTGCACAACAACTTCTTGGTGCTCGCATTTTCTATGTTAAAGCAGCAGGAAGCTAAATTAGTGGAAGTCTCAATTCTCTCTGCAGCACAGGTGGATATGTGATGTCACCCTGCAAGGGCACAAAGGTCTGTTCCTGACACCTTCCTACCTGTTACACTGCTTGTTTGACATGAAGGGCACCCGGAGTGTGCAAGTAAAATACTGAAAGTATTTTCAATCTAGGTGAACTGGAGGCAATGCCAAGGGATGCCCCATCCCTGGAAGTGTTCAAGATCAGGTTGGATGAGGCCCTGAGCAACCTGATCTAGAGGTTGGCATCCCAGGTAAGGGTGTGGTGAAACTATATGATCTTTAAGGTCCCTTCCAACACAAGCCATTCTGTGATTCTGTGATTACAAAAATGGAAGAGGGACAATTGTGTCAGATTTTCTGATAAAAAAAGATATTGCTCAAGTATTTCTATGCAGTACAACCAAAAAATTGTATTCCTGGTTTAATTTAATGATTAAATGATCCAGAACAGGAATTTTGTCCAAACATGTCTCTTTCCCTCAGTTCTCTTTTAGGGAGGCTTAGATGTGACTGACTGACTGAATTTCTGGAAGTTATTTATAAACCAGCAGTTCATATTTGGGAGTTTGAGAGTAACTTGCCTTCTGTCAGCTGAAGAAGAAAAGTTCTTCCTTTGTAGCTCATGCTCTATTTGTTCTTAATCAGTCAAAAAAGACCAGATTAAAGGCTTGGAGTACAGTCATTAATTTTATGGAAAGCTGTTCAAACTCCAGTTGTAGAAATTATAAAGAATGAGACTCCCTTCTAGAGAAGGGAGTAAGAATATGAAAAAATGGGGAAGCTCTTTCTACAGGGAAAATTTAAAGTTTTTTACCCTTAAAAATAGTATCTGTTATTAGGGTGATTTGAAGAGGAAAAGAATAAATCAGAAACTGAGATGCTGGGGTCTACCTGTTTAAGTATATTTCATTCAAATGCCAATGCCCATTTTACCACAAAGCTCTCTGTCTATTTGCTGCAGGGTGTTTAAGGCCACCCCGATCTTTGGACTGATAGAAGGTAACAGTGAGCTTGGGCTTACAGCAAGGAATATTCCCTAATTTTTCTGACTTGATGTTTCTTACTAGTGAATGTCTGGAGCTGGAGAGATTCTTGAATCCCCTTTTAAGTCAGCAGGGAATTGGGGTCTTTAAATTTATCTGCAGATTAAAGCCCATTGCTCTTAGGTTCAGGTCATTTGATATCCCTGGAACCTGCAGATATGCACTCAGCAGTACTGATCAGCACTGACAAGCAATCCACAGAGCAGGCAGCTTCTGGGAGCTGTCACAGGCTATTCACATGGCACAGAATTGTGGAGCTGTGCAGATATTTAGGCTGCCCTCACATTTGTTAGTGCTGTGGTTGGGAAGAGCCACAATGGCTTCTGTCCTGGTTTTGGTGTTCCTGTTTCAATTTTTATTCATTTTCATTGTCTCTTTTCCAAATCCTTTTTTATTGTCAGGAGTTCATATTTCATGGGGGTTTTTTTTGTTGTTTTGGCGGGTTTTTTTTCAGTCATCAGTCACTGAAATGCCAGGAATCTGAATAGTTAATGCTCACATTCATGTTTATCTTGGGCTTGAAGATAATTTTTTTAACTAAGCAAGGAAGATTTTAACTGCAGTCATTTTTCAATCTATTTATAGGAAAGTAGAGTTATACTAAGTTATACCCTATCTGCATCTATAATTTTGACTTTAGAAAGACTTGCATTTGCACTAGTGTGTGTTAAGCAGGTCATAAATGTTTCCTGGGAGATGGGAAGATTTGAAACATGCTCCAAGCCAAAGAGTCTTTGTCTGTGACAGCCTTTCAGAACACCACGTCTCTGAATTTGGCTGCCGAATGGGCTGCAATCATTATTATTGCATCTTTTAGTTATAGAGAGAGACACAATAAGTGAGTCATGACATTAAAATAAATGCCTACCAGTTATACAAAGGCAGCCTTTGGGCAGACCTTGCTCTCTGTAAGGTGTAAGGTGTAGCAGAGTCTAATTTTCTCCTGCAGACAGTGCTGGGGCAGCTGCAGCTCCTACCTCTCCCCCTCTTCCTTCTCTGTCTGGCAGCGGGAGCTTCATGTGTTGCCCGGAGCTCTGCAGAGCTGTAGCAGGGAAGTGGGAGGAGAAGGAGGAGGTCATAGAGGGGCAGGATCTCAAGGGTTTCCCTGTGGCTGCAGTGCTGCTCCTCATCTACCTTTAGTGACGTGACTGGATGCCCTGTGCCAATGCGCCCCAAGTCGTGGGGCTGCTCCCCAGCACACCATGTGAAAACGTGCCTTTCCTTCCTGCATGGCATACCTGGATGGAGAGGCAAGGTAAAGAGCTCCACCTCACTCTTCTCATTCATGTAGAAACATCTCTATCCTTGTAAATAGAACCATTCTAAATTTTCCGTAGTAAAATGCTGAAAATTAGATTCTCTTTATATTCAGGGTAATAGTGTGATACTTCATGAGTGTCCAAAATTTAATGTGGATTAGTTTTCATTCTCATGTTTAGGGGGAGGCACATTATGCACATTGCAATAAAATGTATCCATACAAAAGCAATCAAATTTTGAGTGTTGGGATAAGTAAAAATTGTTCACAGTCCTAGGATGATTGCATAAAATGATGCTCAGTACTGGATTAAATATGAAAGAAAATACTAGATCAGAAATCTTGTAAATGATAATTTATTCTTTCTGTGGAAAAAAACCCCGACCCATTATCAGAAAAATAATAAAACCTGATGCAAGTCTGAAAATTACTGTGTATTCCTTTACTGGATGTAAAACTGACAGAGGAGCAATTTCTAAGCTTCAGATGAATGATCCTTTCTGACCTCCTGAAATGCTTCTCTTCTGAATAAACACTAGAAACTGTAGATAATTTATGAGAATTAGGATATATTGCCCAAGGTGCGCTCATGAGTGATTAAATGATCTCTGTAAACTGATTTGCCATGCATCTGACTTGTGTGTGGGAGTAAGTAAATGGCTCAGTGCACTGATAATGGGACTACATTTTTATTACAAATTCTGTTGAAATTGAAACAGGCTGCATTGGGCCAGATACCAAAGGACTTTAAACAAATTCCAGGCAGAAACCAGGTCTTACCCTAGTACGTGTCCTAACTACTAAGCATCAACATTTTTCTGTTATGCTGCCTAAAACTTTCTTTTTAGTTAATGAGTCTTTTGGCTCCTTTGGCTAGTTAAATGCTGTTCTAAAGGCAGGCAGCTCCAAAAGGACCTCACAGGTCTAAGTGAGGGAATAAAAAAAGGCACACAGTCATCAATATAGATTACTCTGTTAAAGTGAAGTGGCTCTAGAGAAAAAATAATCTGTGCATGTGGGATGCTGAGCTCAAAACTGGCACTTGCAACTCCAGAAGGTGATGCTGACGTTGCTAGTTCTGTGGAACCATAGGCAGTGATGTGCCTGCTGAGTGCTGGGTGCTGGGAGTACGGTGGGAGTAGGCTGAATAGTGGCCAGGTTTTCCCTATCAGCATCCCATACTTCAGCTGTGTTTACTTACTGTTAAATAAGCAGACACAACCTTCCAACACAGTTGTTGAACGTTAGGATTTACTAGAGTGGTTGCAAAAATCTGTATTTCCTATAACCTGTAGGTTTCCTTGTATCCAGATGACAATTTGCTTGGCATGATGTCTGTATAAAATCCCTGGGTGAGACACCAGCTTGCCATTGGGTATCATTGTTGGCCTAGGCATCTAATACAGCCTGCAAACTCCACTCTATTAATTATGAGCCTGAACATCAGATGTTATAGTGACTAACTCCTAGGTGCCTGTATTCTTTCTGGCTATATTTCTTCATATTGGCAACATTCAGTGGTATGTGCACGGTCAGTTTTGTTTCCCTCAGTCTTGTATCTTGCAGAGAGGTTTCCAGATACTCATTGGGGTGTTTATTGTGGTGGCTGGATGGTTTTACTGTGTTTTTGGTAAAGGGCTGAAACCCTGACTGTGCACTGAGACTGAACTTTTCCCATCTGGACAAACTGTCTTCCATACTACCATAGTTGGACATGGGTTACTTAATTCTGTGTGCACGTAAAACTTAATGCCTCTGGGGTATAGACTGGAGTGAACAGGAGAAGTGGTTTAAAATACATGCTCCTGTGTGTTTTCTGTAGCAATTGGAACAATTAGTTTGTCATATGCCATGTTTGGCATATTTTACAGTCACAAATATAAAAAGATTGAATTATCCATTAATAAAAAATCAAATTCTTTAAAGTTTTTAAATAGAAATCTGGAAAGATAACACTGATTCCCAAGAAATTAGGATTGAAAATATGTGGTTCATTTAAAGCTAATGTCAAGTGATTTGTTGCTTAATTGACTGTAAAACATTACCTGAGTGCTCTACATTTGGCCTTCAGTAACAAAGCAGAACATGCATACTCTATATTATGCATAGTATATAATGTAATAAATAGTTATGCATAATCTATATTATGCATAATCTATTATGCATAACAGGCATAACCTGTATTAAGACAATCTGTTATAACTGCGTATCCAGATTACAGATACATCTTCTTTCATTCAATAGAAAACAGTTTCGTATCCTTAACTGAAGCTTCTTAAATGTACTTATGTCCACCCAGCCTTCTGGTCAGTGCCTCTTGCAGAAAGAGAGCAGAGTGCACACTAAGACTGGGTGAGGCAAAAATATGAGACAAGAGAAAAGAGAAGCAAAGCAGAGGAGAGGGATTTCAGCAGAAGAGCAACACATTCCCGAGGTTTACAGGAAGATATACAAATATCAGCATGTCTAAATCTTTGTATATTTCATATCATTTCCAAGAAATGTCTATCCTCATTTATCCAGATATACACAGAGATCTGCAGAACATTAGGTACTCAGGCAACACTCCCATTCTGGGTAGAGCTTTATCTGACGAATCATAGAATTATAGAATATCCTGAGTCAGAAGGGACCCACAAGGATCATCAGATCCACCTTTTGGCCTTGCACAGGGCAGCCTCAAGAATCACACTGTGTGCTTACTTTGACCAATGACTGTGTTGTTTTCCAGGTGTTTTTCAATACCTCCCAGAATAATCTTCTCCATGATTTTACAAGGCACTGAAGTGAGGCTGACAGGTCTGCAGTTACCAGGCTCAACTTTCTTGCCCTTCTTGAAAATTGTGACAGTGTTTGCCAGCACCCAGTCAACAGGCACCTTTCCAGATTCCCAAAACTGTTCAAAAATCATTGAGGGAGGTCTTTCAATGACTCAGCCAGGTCCTTGAGTACCCTGGCATGAATCCAATCAGGCCCCATAGACTCACAGAGATCCAGCTGGAGAAGCAAATCCCACAGGTTCAGGGTTGACTGGGTGTTTACCATTCTTGCAGTCATGGTCCTGCTGCTTGAGGACCCCTTGAGCCTGTCATCAGTATTTATGACTGAGGCAAAGAAAGGATTGAATACCTCTGCTCTGTGTCCCTGTTTCTGAGACGAGCATCCTCATCAAGTAAAAGGCCAATGTTTTTTCTGGTCTGCCTTTTGCTATCAATATATTTTAAAAATGCTAAGTTAGATATCTGGCCTCTTGAACTCTTCTTTTTCTTTGCCTTTCTTTTGTTCACCATCTGGCCTGAATTTTCATAATTTAACCACCTTTGATTTTAACTCTTAACTCCTGAAGCAGTGATTAAAAAGGCTTTAGGAAATATGCTATTTGACATAACCACATTCTTTCGAGATGGAAAACAGAGCTTTCTTATGCCTTGATACCTAATAGCTTATAAACATGTAATTACCTTAATGTAAGGAAAATATTCTCCTTCAGATGGTTCAGTTGGCACTCAACCATCAATCCATTCTTTGTTTACACAAATTCTTTATACTTGCCTGACACCTTTGTTTCATTTAAAGACAAATCTAGCACCACACTTCCTAAATGCAGAAGGATGATGCAGGGGAGGCATCACTAGCTGTTGGTAAGCATATGTTCTGTGACAAGAATTGTGTTATCTGGTTGCTCAGATCAGTTTTGAGGGATAATCCTAAACAAAGGGTCTTTCAAGGTACATTGAGTCTACAGACCTGTATTCCACTTGCACTAGTGGCTAGTACCTGATGTGACAGAGAAAGATTAAAGAGGACAGATTATGGCAGCTAAATTGAAGCATACCCTCCAAATTATTTGCTTGATTTGTAACAGCAATCAGGTTTGTTGCAGCCTGAAGCATGATCTGAAAAAAGATCATGGGGGATCTTAGTAGAGAAAAAATTTAGGATTAAATAAAACACAAGTCTATCGTCAGATGTAGCTTTTTCACCTTTTAAAAAAAGTTCATCAGAACTGTTTAGAAAACTACAAATTGCATTTTTATCACGTGTCCTCTTTTTCTTACACTATGCAGAGCTGTGGTCTGTGTTGTAATATCCAACATATGTAGCAAGTTGAATCATTAAGATTTATTACTGCTGAGTTCTAACATGTGGAGTGTTTTCATTGCTTGAGAAGTTATTTTGGTGGTATCATATCACACAGCTGTGTGATCATAGGAGGTATTAAATTAAATAGGATATATTCCTTAATTTCTCCAGCAGAGCTTTTAAAGCTTTGATGGAGCAGATGACATAATGTTGTCTTTTGATGTCTGGAATAACATTTAAAATTCCAATTTTACATTCATTGCTAGAGATACACAGTGACTGTTGCTCCCTCAAACAGAGATTCAGTGTAACAGTCAGATGTTTGGAACAGTCCAGATTTGTTGTTTGACACTCAACCACAGTAAGGAAAGTAAGTCAGAGATTATATACATTTCTGCCTCATTCCTGTATTACTCAACACACTAATAAAAATGCAAATAGCATGACAAGACCTCTGCAGTCCATAAGATTGAACTTGGTGTGAAGTAAGATATTTTGTTGGTTTTGAGACCAGTTGCTTCAAGGCAGATGGTAACAACAAGATTTTTGTAGTAAATAATAAAGAGAATTTGATTCCATCTTTGCAGACTTGGAAAGACTGCAAGGTGTTATGAAATTTGGATTTGGTGTTTCAAAACACTTGCTAAAGAAGTACAGTTGGAAGAGTTGTGAAAGTTGGAAGTTGTCAGTGAAAGATGATGTTTGTTATCTGTAAAGTTTGTCTGCTGCATCTGTGATAGAATCTTCTGCTGCAGCATCTCCAAGCTAAATTCTTATGCTTGTCTTCTGCAAGCAAAATGCAGGTAAATCAGTTGTTGACAACATTAATACATACAAATATGGTAAATGTGGCTTCTAGGAAGGCAATAGTAATGTCTGCCTAAGAGGATGTTTGTGGCATGGTTACCTGCATACTAATTACTTTCTTACCACAGAAGTTTATCTTCCTCAGAAAAAGGTGAAATAGAGAATTGATTATTTTCTTCAGAGTTGCTCCTTCATCTGCTTAATCACACCTTAGTTGTTGCAATGCTGAATTCTGTAAGTCTGAGAATCTATCTGCTAGCTCTCACGAAGGGAGATGGAATGGGGAAAGTTCTGCTCTCAAGACCAGGACCAACATCCATCAGGATCAACTGTTCTGTAGCTGAGCTTTGCTTGAGCTGGGCTGTGCCTTGCAGTGTCTAGTCCCTGGTTCCTGCCCCTTGCCTCTCCCAAAAGCCTCTCCCCTCAGCCCCATTTCGGAGGCACTGTTCCCTCTCACACCAACCTGCTCTGTGACAGTCATCACTTGCAGCATGTGTCTGTGGTGACTGAGGAGTCCAGTGCAGTGGTGGCCTGTCCACTGCTGTCATGGTACTTGTGCTAAAACAGCAAAAAATAACAGCCAAAGAATGACACAGATGTCATTGCAACTTAGAGCCTGAAAAAAAATACCAGCATACACTCAAAAAAAGCAATTTTTAGGGGCTTGGAAAATGATAAGGAGATGAGTAACAACCAGCATGGATGTACCAGAAACAAGTCGTGTCAAACTGATTTAATTTTCTTCTCTGACAGAGTGAATATGGGAGAAGGAATCAGAGTCAAATAATTTGACTTGTACAGATTTTTATGCTCCTTCACTCTATCAAAGAACTAGCAAAATAAGTAGTAGGTAAAACTATCAAGAAATGCAGAACTGGTAAGAAAAATCTACTCTGGAATAGAAAATTAGTGCTTTAATGTCAAATCAAAAGGTGAAAAAAAGTACATCAAACATGATTCAAAGACCTTTCTTGAGTCTAGTACTATTCATTACTTTCATCAGTGATTTCAATGAAGGAATAATGTTTTACCTATGCAGAAGGTATTTATTCAAAAGGCTGTAAACACATTGGAAGACATGATCAGGTTATCAGACTCTTGAAGAATTATCTAACAGATCATTTGAAATGAATGCCAGCTTCATAGGGACAAGACTGCCTAGACAGCAGAATTGCAGGAAAGGATTTAAGCATTATAGAGGTTTGTGAACTAAATATGACTCAATGTGTCATGCTGCTGGAGTGACACACACCAGAGTGGATGCATCATCACAAACAGAGTCTTGAAATAGGAGTCTCCAACTCTTTTTAGCACTGAATTCTGCAGATCAGGAGGGATGTACCTCAAATGTCAGGATCCATAGTGGTGAGGGAACAGTAACGTCAATTTGGTGACGAGAGTACTGAGGAGATCCAAGTCTGTGGTTACACCGAACAGTGTAATAAACAGAATTAAATTCCCTGCCACGTGCTGCGGTTAGGGCAAGTAGTAATGGACTCAAGTGATAGCAAGCAGACTTAAGCAAGTCATTAGAAAAAGTAAGAAAAGTACTCTTACACTGATATTGGATGGGAAACAGTGAGATTATGGCATTTCAGTCTGGGAGGTTTGTTTACAAACAGACTCACGCAATAGGCACACAGTGTGATTCTAGGGGCTGTCCTGTGCAGGGCCAGGAGTTGGGCTTTGATGATGCTAATGGGTCCCTTCCAACTCAGGATATTCTGTGATTCTATGATGAATTTTAGGGATGACAATTCTCCCTCTGGGCCAGAAGATAGGTTAACTAATATTGTGGTGTCCATTTCTGCTATTACAATTTCTATGAGGCTTTTCCCATAGTAAAATGCATAGAAATGTTATCTAATTATGTGGACAACTTGTGTGCCAGGTCCACTAATTTGTTCCCTAGGAAAATGGAAACAAACCTGAGGCAGATTGAAAACAATGGACCTAAATATAGGTAAAACATTTTAAGTACCAAGTACAAAAAGGAACTTAGTGCTGGAAACGGATATCATTGTGGCACCTTATTTCTGACAATGCCTGCTTGAAAGCTTAAATTCTGACAGTTATACATGAATCGCTTTGAATATTTAAGCAAACTCCTTTTCCTTTCAAAATATGCACGTATTGTATCAAGATCAAACACTTTGCTTAAGTTGATCGTGTTGCTCAGTCCTCACTAATACTAAATCTGTGTGCTATACTTTTGTGGAAAAACTGGGTCATTATGAAAAACTGGAGAAACCTCTTTAGATTTCTAAATACTTTCTCATCCAGAGGTGCCACATTCCTGCATCCTACCCTGTGTCCAATGACTAATGCAGTGAAATAATAGCTCACTTTTCAAGTAATAAATAGTTTTTCAAAACAGAGATCTGCTATTTTGGAGAGAGCGGGTCAGGTGGTTGGTGACTTACTAACATTTTCACTGCAGTTATCATTGTCTTTACCTAACACTAAACCCTTCATTTTGGGGGAACTTAAAAAAAAATTCTAAGGGTACAAGGAAGGCCTGAATCAGGCAGGCTAAAGCTGTAGGAAGATTTCTACTGAATGAGCAGTGACACCAGTAATATAAATTCACACATTCAAGTGTTATAGCATATATTCAGTCAATAACTGACAGGTGTCGAAGGGTGTTAATGAAGTAACTTGTTCAGTAGAATATTAAGAATATTATGTGTAAATCTAAACTGTATCAATATCACAAGTTGCTTAAATTGCCCTTCCCTTAACATAATATGAAGAAGAGAAAGAAACATATTGCTGCTCAGTATTATCTGATTGTCTTTTGGATGTATATATTTGTTAAGTGTACTAATTTTTACCTATGAACACAGACAATTGTTTGAAGTGAATTTGCATTAAAAAAAAGCAGCAGTCATAAAGGCCAAGGCAAATTGCTAAGGAGGCAAAGCAATCATTCTAGCCTGAGATTTCCATATATGAATGAACAGAACAAAATTGTGAGCAATGTCTTTTCCAGCAATCTACAGTGTACTTGTTCTCAGGTAATCTGAGAATAACCACCAGTTTAAGGTGCATACACAGTAAAGTATGTGCAGCTATTTTAGCCTTTTGATTTGTTGAGGACTCTCTTTGTATTCTTACTGTATTTGTGTGGGCACTAAAAGTCAGTGGTCTGTCTGATCCTGTTCTTTGGGTTTTGGCTACCCAGTGCCATTTGTCATCCTTTCCCCTGTATTTGTACTGAATTCTCCCTGTAAAAGAGCAGAAAGCAAACCTTGGTTTTGTCATGAGCGAGTTCAGACAGAAATGAGGCTTCTTCCACAGAGAATGCTGATGAAAATATTTTCAACAATGTACCAAAATGGTAGATAGAATGGAAAAACTATTTCTGAGGAATTTGCTTTCTTGAAATCGTCAGCCGTGATAGCAGAACTCTCATCGCAAAGCCAGCACTGGCTCATCAGATAGATTCCTTTCCTTCTTAAGACTAGCAAACACCAAATCTTGACTTATAATGAAGGCCCAAACACAATGGCATAACTATCCTAACAAGAAGTGTAGGTATTGACTAAAGCTGGTTAGATTCCCAGCTGATGTAACCAAGTGTAACACCATGCTGGACTTCAGCTGAACAGCACAGGTTTAAAACCTGAGTACCTTCCCAGAAAATCCCAGTGCCAAATGTTAAACTCTTGCTCATATATACATACTTTCAGCATCAAGAGGTGATTCAAACATTTTTAATGGTACCAAGGCTGGAAAATTTGGCCATAGACTGTTTTTAGGAAACACTATAGAATTACAGAATCAAAATGCATGGGAGGTTGAACTACTGGCAGTGTGACAGGTGAGCAGTAGTTTAGATCATTGTGGTATCACCATGCAATCTTCCAGAGTCACTAAGAGTGTGTAAGTAGCTGCTCTGAATTTAAATATCTTCATGGATTGCATTAGAGTTGACAGGCTTATTGACTGTGCTTTGAAAATTAACAGAAGAATTTTTTTGCTTTCCAGTAGAGATGCATCTGTAAAAACTCCTAGATATCTGGTTGTACTAATCAGTTATCCTATGCCTCCTCTCAGTATTTCTAATGTTAGCTAAATACATAATCATAAACACCATTGCAGCCTCTGAAGTTTTCAAAGGGGAAGTGACACAGCTTTCTCCTGTCCTCTTCTACCAAGTTTAACAAGAGTAATTAGAAGTTCCAAAAGTGAAACATTTTTTTCTAGTGGGGTAATGATTATTTCTAGTTGTTTTTTGGGGGGTTATTAAAAATGTTTTTCTTAAATGTTCTCTGGGAAATGTCTTAGTGATTATGAAGCAACTGAGTCACTGTTCTCTCATAATCATATGATTTTTCCATGCTTCATTTCTAAGTTCGTGTGGGGTAAAGTATTTTACTCAGAGAAGTTTCTTGCTTCCAAGTAGTAACTTCTGTGATTTTCATTATTCCTTCTACAGTCAGGATTTATGTTTGAGAAGAGAAACCAGGGTCACCTGCTATTAAGTACTGCAGTAGGAGTCATCAGCCATTAATTACTTTAAACTAACATAAATTCTGTCTTTTTGAAGATAGTAACTAGGCAAAACCTGGGATTAATGACACAAGAAAGTGGACTGTGCTTTTTCTCTCTTAGGAGACTACAATGTTTAATGTTGCAAGTATGAATATAAATAGGTGCATGAATACAACCGTAGCAGAGTAGTAAAATAACTTTCTTAAAATTGATGTAAGACAGTGATTTGACCCTTTTGACTATTGGAACACATTTTCATAAAAGTATAGTTACATTAGTGAATTCACATATAATAATCTAATTTTTCTTAAAAACAGACTGAATGCTGGGAGATTCAAAATGGCAAATTCTCATGGGTCTTATCCTCCATGAGTCAGTTATAGAAATACCTCTAGAATTTGTTAGATTTTAGTTAAAAAGTCAAGAACTGCTTCTCCTTGTCCCTTCATTTTAAAGGTAATTCTTTGAATTCTGTATTATTTCCTTCCTATGGTTCTAAGTCTTAATATTTTGATTTAAATGGAAAAAAATCAAACCCTTTATTGCAGATAAATCTGCTCAGACCTATTGATAATTTAACTGTTGGAGCTGACAGTTAATTAGATTTTTATTAGATGACCAGGTGTGGGTTGCAGTGTTACTGAGAAAAACCTTGTGCTTTCAAACAACGGGTACTTGGCTGCCTTTACTCCCACAGGCACTGGGCAACTTTCTTGGTATATTGCCAAGAAACAAATTGGCATAATACAGATTTCAAGGGAAATTAATATGAAATGGGAACAAGTTTTCACCTAAATTATTTGTGAACTGAATTTAGGCTGGATAGGTGGACCAACAGTTCTTTGTTACCAGAAAGCTGCTTTTTAAACCCATGAGCTAAGTATAGCAAATCAAAGTGGGTTAGCAAGGTGGCAGGTGTGAGTGGAGCAAGAGAGCTTTGGGTCTGCATGTAGAGAGTGGAGCTAGAAATGAAGGCAGTGGCAGAACACAGAGGGGTTTCTGGCCACCCAGAGGAGTGTGGGGCAGCCTGTGAAAGGCCATTGCTCTGACTGATCACATCAGGAGAACTCCCAAAATCAGGAGAACGCCTAAAATGAGAGCAATGTATTCTGCCCAGAGACACGTGGTAAGTGCTTCTGGAGTAATTTTTGTGATGAGGTGAAGTTGTGCTTTTTTCTTGAGGGTTTCTGGCTGTCCAAAGGCTCTTACAGGCAAGCTTCCCTATTCAGCCATGACTTTAAAGTAGAGTGAAATTGCTTAATGGACATCCAGTGAGTAACAGCTGTCACATTTTACTGTCATCCATGCAGTAAATTTCCACAAATTCCCCCAGTTCAGTGTTCAGGACTAGAGCATGACCAAGTTAATGTGAATACAGGCTACTTGGTATCATGTCCTTAAATGGGGTTGGAGGCAGGTAAAAAGAGAGCAGGAGTTATACACAGAGCCTGTGTTGGCTGAAGCTTTGTCATAACAATTGTGCATCTGTACAAACTCATCTTTTCCAGCGTGAAGAATCTGCCTATACAGAAAGTATTGTCAAGTGTACTGAGTAAATAAGCTGAAAAAGGAAACACTTTCTCTAATGACTTTCCCTTTCAGTCATCTTGGATTTCATTTGTAACAATAGCAGATAAAGCTCTTACGGTTTTATATTTTATGGTTTTATATCATGCTTTAAATAACACAAAACCTGCGTCAAATCTATTAACAATACAGGCTGGGTCAAACATATTTGGCACCCTGTTTATAATACTTGAACTGGTAGGAATTTAATTTCTATCATCAGGTCAAATGTTTAGCAGTGGTAATATTTCAGAAGCACCTAATCTTTACTTAGGTTTTTTTATTTTTTGTTCTAATAGGCAAGAGAGCAGAAAACTATTTGCGTGGGAATGACAGAGGATAACTGAGGGTGGTTCTTGATCTTCAGTGAGAAGCTTTTAATCTTTCCCAAAAATGTCTTGTATTGAGACTAAAATCAGACACTGTAGCAATGCTGAGGCAGTGTTTTCAGCTCAGTACATGTGCATAGCTGAACTGCTGTGTGCTCTACTTCTGTCTAGATAGACACACACATTGCACTAAAGTAGGTCCAATGCTGCTGCTAGAGCTCTGCCAGTACAATCTGCTTTGTACTTTCAGCCAAAGTCAGTGGCCCAGTGGTCTCGGGCACAAATTTGTAACAAGAGTGAGAAGGTATTTATTGTGAGCTAACCCAACAATGGCTGTTTGAGAACAAGTTTCCTAAGTTTTAGTAGCTCATGTACACACCTATGCACATCTTCTGAGGAATGTGAATTTCTACGCAGTGTTAACAGCTGTCTCTGATCTCTTGTTCTGCCCAAGACTATAACAGGCTGTACGTCATAACAGATTTTACTTTGGCCTTTAGCAAGGTAAGTCAAAGACATAATTCCAAACATGTTAAAGTCAAGGAAGGTGAGATCAATCATTGAAGAGATTTTAGAAAGTAAACATGAAATACATTGTTTCAGTTACTCACAGACACTTAATAGTACTAACAGACTCACTGGAGGGCTTAGAGATAACGTGTTCTGTGGCAGAAATATGTGACAAATATCTTTCAAGAAAACATGAAAATAAAGATCTTGCTACATAGCAAGACACCTACAATGTAAATCATTGCAGCCGAGTTTCAGTCAGAGCCAGTTTTCATGCTGCTTCCTCTCACATAGGTTTCCACTCTCAAAACATAAAGGAAAGTAACATTTCAGGGTCTCGACAATAAACTGAAGTGAAAAAAGCCCCATATTCCTCCATTTCAACTGTTTAAAATACAAATGTGGTACGTGATGGCTCATTTCTGCCTACAGATTTGAAAGGGACACAGGAAGAAATCTGAAATAATCTGTGGTCCTGTGGGTATAAAGTAATCCCTCCCACATGCAGAGGTGTGGAATTGGTGAGGGCACCCTCAGGGATGCATCCTGTGCATCATGGTCACATGTGGAATGGCCAGTGCAAGGCTCTACTGACAATAGGGAGCAGGCAGATGGGAATGTGCCATTGAGTGCTTTTATTTCCTGAGCATCTAGGCACTCTGCACATCAGCGATCTGTTTCTTACATCTGAAGATAAATTCCCTTGTAACTGAAATATAAATGTTTGCTTCTGCATGATAAGTACTGAATATATAATCAGCTCAGTGCTTAGAGTCAGCCAGACTGCAAGTATCTTTAAATGGGGCTTAACTGGAGCTGCATATTTACACAAGGAGACCATTTTTTTGTTATACAGACATTCTGGTCTCTTCTATGGCTTGACATTTTATCTAGTGAGAAGAAGTTCCAGCTTGTTACCTCCAGCTGATATTTGGTTTTATGAAGTACTTCTTATTGTCTGGAAGAGTTTTCTTGCATCTCTCAGCATGGCTTATAAAACCTGGCTGTTCTATTCTTTATTTTTCTGGGAGAAAGGTAGTTAAGAAATTTTCAGAGTTTTGGGTGATGAGAAGATATGTAGGTCAGTGAAGGTGAGATGAAAATGAAATGCTTCTTATTTTTAAAATAGAACATGAAACTGGAAATTTGCACTCCTCTATAGACACTTCAGAGGTGGCTTAACTTTTACTGAATAGCACTTAATCTATGTTTTTTCAGAGCAGGGACACACTCCACTGCTCTCAGCATAACAGCTAACCTAGTGCTAGGGAGCACAGTGTAATGGGGGAGAGTGGGAGCTACCTTCAGTTTATTAGAGAAGCTCTCCCTCTGAGTCACGAGGTGCAGAAAGGACCCTCTTGCTTTCTAAACTGCTTCTCAGAGAGGAGCCTGGGAGTGGCTGGATCCAATCTTAACCTCATACTGTCAACAATTCAAGTCTAAGAAATTAGAGAGTGTAATTGAACCTTTGTACAGCTTCAGGATTAAGGATGGCAAGTCAGATATATTTATATAAAAATGAATGATTTGTTATGGTAAATAATTAGACAAAGAGATCTTTATCAGAATTATTTACTACACAGTACAGGAGCTAAAATTACTAGTAAAGTATGATAGGATAGTGCACATTATCAAAGCAATTATATTAAAGCAATTGTAATAGCTTTGTAATTATATTAAATTCTATTAAAGCAATTGTAATAGCAAAAAGAAACAATTATTAAAGTAGAGATTGATGTAACTCACCCATGCCAACATCTGGGGCCATATCTCTTTTGCTCAGCCTTGAGAAGGAATTTCGAGGGGCGTCCCCAGCCAAAGGAGGAATCTTCATATGCACTCCAAGAAGGGATATGTTAGAAGAACCTAACCATATGAAAATGGACTGGACTTTTATAGTGCAAAGTGTTTGCCAGTCATATGTCTCCAGATCAGCTTAGCAGCTTATCTGCCAAGTCTTTGCCTCACTATCAGGATGTTAATTTGGGATTGATGTGTCAGGCTGTTTTTAGCATAATTCAACACCAAAACCACCATTATGCTCCTCTCAGTTCACCTCTGATAGTCTTGTAAATAGGGCATGGTCCAACTTGCTTGCCCACAATCCAGGGCAGTGCATCCTGCTATACACACACCTGACAATAAGGATCCTCTCATAAATTAGCCTTACTGCTGAAATGTTCCTAATACTGACCCTTCCTCTAAATTCATTCGAATAAAGGAGCAAAGGTCTCAAAAAATGTATAACTTATGAAAATCAATTGGTTGTTCATGTCTGGAAATCCTACTTGTTCGTAGCATTGCAATGGACATGAGCACAGTACTGTGCAAATCAAAATCTAAGTGTCCTTTTCCAGGGTTTTTAATTCAATATAAAACCCTAGTAACACACATGTATTTTTAATAGCCTGTTCTTTGCTACAACCTTCCAAGTTAAAGATGAGAACAGTGTGTGGAATTTCAAATGTCTTCCTGAGCAATGAAAGGCTGTGTTTCTGTTTCATGTTCTTTGTTGTTACTTGGTCAGTCTGTTCTGAACTTTTTTCTGACTAGGGAGTGAATGTCAATTGACTTTTCATTTGGTGCAGCAGAACTCTAGATAATATCATAACTCCCTATTGTGTACAGTCCTAGAGTTTTGGAAGTAGACTACTTCACCTTTTGACCTTGCCTCAGAAAGTGAAAGAATCTTTCTGGACTGTTTCAAGCAAGTTGCTGCAAGGTTTGCTGCTAGAATTTATAATGTGAAACGTAAAGCAACAGTTTTGCATTCATGCTGAAACTGTTTCTCCAAGGGATATTCTGCATTTCATGTAGTAATCCTTCATTTTTCTCTGTCACTCGAGGTTCACCAGATTTCTTTTCTTTCAAACTGCTCTTAGAGCTCTTCAAGAGGAAAAAGTGAATACAAGAACAATGAACAATTCTAAGTATTTACATTTGTCATGGGTTAGCAAGCATGGTCCCGGAAGGGATGTCCTTGCTAAGGGGTGCTTACAGCTTCCTCTGGGACCTAACAGAACCTATCAGCTGGCCAGTTTGAATATGGACAATTCTTTAAGCCACTTAAAGTTGTGACCGCCTCTGTGATCCACACTTAAGAATAGACAAACCCCCCACAGCTCTCTCTCTCGTTTCCGGCGCTGGGACAGGTGGCTGTGGGCTCCTTGCGGGGGCCAGTGGGCCCGGCCCAGGCCCTGCTCGGTCCAGGCTGGGCCGGGCCACGGCCAACCTGGAGCCGCGCGGCCCTGCTCCACCC
>NW_008238448.1:7592814-7630744 GCF_000691975.1 Corvus brachyrhynchos | reverse complement strand
GGGAAAGGAGAAAACCTCAGTCCCTAGAGATGCTCCCAGAGATAGTCCTAAAGATGAAGATGATGAAGACCCTTTGCTCCCAGGGAAGGAGAAGGGCCTCTGTTTTTGTTTCTGAACGGCTCAACCTTAAAATTGTACCCCAAAAATCTTCAAGAGTGGACCCTCGAAAGCAGTTGAGGGAAAAGCTGCAAGTCGGGGGAAGGGATTCACATGCGGGCAGAGAACCAACACGGGCGGCTGTCTCGTTGTGATAATGTTTTCATAGCATGAGCAAGAAGAGACTTCTCTTTCTAAATGGACTGAACAAGGTTATTATGGAAGTGGTAAACAGACTGAACATCTTAAGGGATGTCTTTTTACATTGTCAGTGGGAGAAGGGAGGAAGGTGGGGGGAGGAGGAGAGTTCTGAAGTAATTTTTTTTCTTTTTCCCTTCTTTTAGGTCTGTTAATAAATTTCTTTATATTCTTTCAAGTTTGGTGCCTGCTTTGCGTTTCTCCTAATTCTTATCTCACAGAAGATAAACAGTAATGAGTATTTTGGACCAAACCACTACACTAAATTGGGTGTTTCCGCCCGGTTACAAACCCAACCTGCTACAACATTACATTAATATCTCCTAAAATACACTGCATGTAAATTGCACATTCCTTGTGCAATTTCTTCACATGAGTTAAAGTGTGTTCTTGGAAATTCCTGATCCAGTCTCAGCCATAAGCTCAGAGCACGAGCTCTGGAATTCTTTTGAACAAAATTCTATACTTAGAAAAGTAACTATTTTCTTATTGAAAACAGCTGATACTACTTATGAATAGGAAGAAAGCAAAGAAAAATGTAGCTATGGATAACCAAGTGGAAGGGAAAATTCAGTAGGACTGAGACTGTTGTCTAGATGAAGTCATGCAACCTATATATCTGACCAGAACTGCGTGTGTGTAGGAGTGCAATTGTTTTTGCAGCAGGTGAGGACAGAAATGGAAACACACAGGTCACCCATCTCAGCTGTGACATGGTAGCACAGATCATCTGAAGTGGAGAGCAACTTTGAGGGATTGTTCAAGCAAGTGAGCAAGTCTTTTTTTGACTCAATAATGCTCTATAAAAGCTCTCAATGCACCAGCTGAAATGACATTAACAAAAAATACCTCATGCTAGCCATTAATTCTGAGTAAGGACCCAGTGTTGATCATTACTGCTATGAAATGGTGTCTTTTTCATCAAGAATAAATGTCAGTCACTACTCTTAGAGCCTAGATATTTGTTCTCAATAGTCAAGTTGCTTGGAAGCCATAGTTCTGTCCTGGTACTTCGTTTATAGCTGAAGTAGGGGGAAGAATATTCTTGCCATCTTGAGAAATAGGTTTTTTCTTTCTTTCTTTCCATTTTTCATTTGGCACTTGGTCTGGAATGTCAAATGACTCAAATTTCTTACTATTGCTATGAGACTCAAGCACAAAGGGGATTCCTTATAGACATCATATATACAATACTAGAAGGATACATCATACTGTGCTCCTATCAGGACAGATCTGACGTATCAGAATCCCTTTCAGTACTTTTGGTTTGCCCACACTGAAAATAGTGAGCTGAGTGTTGTATGAAGACTGTTACGGATTTGACAAGCTATTTACTTGTCCCCACAAGTTACTGCAAAGCACAAGAAATATCTCTCTTCAAAGAAGATGAAAGTTTAACACCTCTCTTGGTAACCAACTTAGTGCACTATTGATGCTGGAAGGTTTCTGTGTCTTTCTGTCTTCATATTCAATTGTGTATTTACCACAGATATTCTGGGATGAGCTCGTGTGGCCTGTATTCTGTTAAACTGGATAACTGAATTGTTTTTTTCTGAACTTAATGTTTGAGTCAGACTTAAAAATGGGATCAATCCTAGTAAGGACTGAAATAGTTATGGTTTTTTGCACATTTTCCAGATAATTAATTTTTCAGATTCTTTCATTATGACAGTTAATCACATTGTGAACAACTGCCTGAAGCAATCAGAGGCTTTGAGCATGAAACCAGACAGATAGCAGTTGAAAGTGATATTCTTTCTGCTTAAGTGTTTTTTTACTTTGCTGTGTGCTGCTGCCCATCTTCTCTTTATCTGCTCTGGATTGATATAAGTAAACATGCTTACAGTAATGAGTGGATACTGAAACTTCTGTAGGCTCCCATGGAGATCTTGTGGAGAGAGACAACATTTCTCTAGGTACAGTACAACAAAGGTGCTTGTTTTCCTTGGCAGATCTTAAAAAAAGGTATTTGTTGATTTGAGATTCACCAAAGGGTTTTGTTCTTGATCAACAGAGTGGTAGCTTCACTTAATGCTTCATCACATTCACAGGCAGCTTCACAGTCTGAGAACTTTTGGACACATTTTATCTCATTATCACTAGAAAATGTTGGTAAAACTTAGTCTGTGCTTATGTACCACAGTTGTACTCATTCAAAAGTAAAAAAGAAATTAAGAGCATAAAATAGTTGCAACCACCTGACTGATGCTAGAAGTTAGGATGAAGAAGTGCTCTACACTTCACTAAGAAATCGGCTCATAAAAATTGTCCTCATGCCAGCATCTGTGTGTATAGGAGGAATTGCTCTTCCTGCAGTTGTTCTAATCTGCTCACAGATAAAAACCACAAATGTTGTCACATGGGAAGACTTAACCTTCATTATTAGAAAAGCTGCTGTTTAGAACCTAGACACTGAAGAAAATCTTGTAAAAATGAGGTACTCCTAGTTCGTGCTCCTCTCTGATGCCTCAGGCAATCTCAGACATCGGCAGCTAAGCCCCCTGGGATGCCTGTGTAAGCATATAACAAGTCAGGAGAAGGAAGGGAAGAAGCAGCCCATAAAGCCTCTTTCTCGCTCTCTAAGGTCTGCTATGCAGTCCTCTTGACAGGTGCTATGATTAAACCAGTAACCCCGTCTGGCATCTGGTGATAAGAGGGGAGAGTTTAATTTTGTATACTGTAGTAATAATTACAGTTAATATAATTTTCCCAAACGTCCTCAGCTGATGTCAGTTCTTCCCACACTGCTGCAAGTTACTGGAAGTTGATATATGATCAAGATGACCAAGAGAGCTGAAAGGTCATAGCAGCATTGTAATATGCTCCTTTTCATGCTGCTGCTGTCAAATGTGGCCAAGTGTAAAGATTCAAGGGTGTGATCTGCATGTTTAGTACGTGTGCAATACTTGTTTTAATTCCCCACTACAAGTAAATACCTTTTTTTTTCTCAAAGATTGAGGTACTCGCCTACGGAACTTTTATTTGTTTGGGGTTTTTTTCCTTATTCTGGAAATACCTGTAACGTCAAGGTGTGTCTTTAAGGAAGAGCTATCTCAAAGCCGTAGTTCACACCGATGCTCAGATGCTCTTCTTTTGTAAGCTGATGTCTTATTCCTTGGACACGCATCAGCCTCAGTTGCAATGCTGAATTGGTTCTAACTGCTGTATCTAAAGACAAGTCATTTATTGAGTGAATTGAGCCCATTTTTGCCATATTAAACTGAATCCTAGCTCTGACTGAGCAATCACTGAATTATGTTGATGACATTCTCAATTTCCTCTTTACCACCTGATTTCTTCTAGTTCTTTTTCCATCAAATAGACTTCCATTTTTAGTGTTTTAAGACACATGTGATCTTTTTAATAATTATATTATTTTTTGGTGTAGTATCAGAGGTGTTAGACACACTTACTTGCAAGGTAGAGTGCACCTTGCATTGGTGACATAAATTTAGCTCCCTTGGGTCACAGGATCTCAAAATGCTGCAATGTTCCAACCCTCGGTATCTTTTCCAGGAAGATGTACATTGAAAATAATATTGTCTTTTTAAAGGAAAAAAAGGCCAGTGGCATCTGATGGTCTGTAGTGGTCTTTTATGAAAAAAAATCCAAACCAAACATGTATTGAATAGTTGGTAAAATGGCTGAAGATTTGAATTACTGCCTAAGATCATTGAAGGTCTCTTAGTGGAAAGAGATGTGATGTACCCTTAATGTCAGGACTTAGGTCTGAAATATCGGAGAATTAATGAACTGCTGTCAGGAGGATCCAGGAATGAATGGGACTTGCCAGTAGCAACCTTCAGGGAAATATTTTACACCTGATGCTAATCATTCATAGGTGCAGAACAGACTGCAGAACAAGCAGGTGGATAAAAGACAAGATTTATTGATCTGTTTTCCCAGTCTTATTGAAGTGAATTATAAAGACACCCAATTATTAATCCCTCTGAATTAACTGGTAGGGAACCTGTTTATAGTTGGACTTTGAGGCAGAGATGAAAGCATAAGAGCAGGTCTTTAACCTTTGAGGAGACAGTTGTATTTGGTTGCCTGGATTAATTTATGGATTAATCTCTTGTTCAGCTTCCTGTTTTGGTGGTGTCTAGGAAGGCAACTGGCAATTCAGCAACACTGACTAGTGTCAGTGATGTAGAGCATTGGACTGCAATGCTCTTAATTGTTTAGACTTCTATGGAATGAGTACAATAAATATATCCATATGAAACAAATCTAGTCTTAGATTCTTCAGGAACTGTCAGATGTATGTCATGGGTCCCATAATTCAAGCACAGATGGGTTTCCAGTGTGAAGAGACCCTGGTGTGAAGTGTGACTTGTCCCTTCAGCAAGAGACAAAAAACCTTGAGAGAGTAACTTCAGAAGACATTAAAATCACATATGAATTACAATGCCAGCAGACTTTAGAGTTATTTCTGTTCTTCAAAGGCAAATTTATTTAACTGCAGAATGAAGGCAGAGTTCAAGCAATGTATTTCCCTTAAGGGCTGGAGACCTGCTAATTTAAGATAAGGCTTTAATGGTATATGTATAATGCAAAACAGTTATAAGGTAAAAGTTGCATATCTCTAATTTTCAGTCCATGCAAGTGATACAGTTTGAGCAGAGACAAAACATATATGGACAAGCTAAGTCTGCTTTGATCAGTAACTGATTGACATTGATTGACACTGATCCATAATGTCATGAACACAAGTCCTTGTAAGCTATTTATAGATTACTTCCTGAGCTTATGCTGTCCAATACATGAAGCAAACACAAAACCCCCAGAACGTTCCCTTTTTCTGCTCCAGTCACCTTAATGGTGTCTTTTACAGGCACATTTTGATGAGGTCCCTATAAACTGTCATAAAGAGAGTGTGCAGTGGGTGCACTTGCACTCTGCTAGTCCTTTTTGTTTCTGGTGTCAGAAATCTGAGGAAAAAAAGGAAAGCAGATGAGCCTACTACCTAACACTTCCATCTTGTTGAAACCATCACTGGCAGGGTCATTGAAGTCATCTGTTCCCGTGCTGTTTGTTGCAAACAACTGACTGAGCAGCACTGTCACTTGTGCCATTGGTGATGCCATCTTGTATTTACAGCAGACCAGCAGCTCTCCAGAAAAGTGGCTTATACCTTGGGGAACAGATGGAAAGGAGATAGTCATGGCCAGAAAGGAGAAACCAGTATTTATCACTACAGCTTCTGTTAGTGCAGACACTGTCCCTTTATGCAATGAGCAAATGAATCCCAAGCATTCATTTTTCTGGCTGTGGCATCCAGCAAGGTGAGCTTGAATGGACATGCCATTTAGTGCTGCCTCCCACACATCCCAAGGGCCAGCTCTATTTTCCTGCAGGCAGTTCTGGTCTGCTGCCCTTGGCTGGTTGTGTCCCATACAGTGCTCTTGCTGCTGACAGACCCAGGGAAGCTGCTGCCATGATGACCTGTTCTGGGATGATTTTTCTTCTCCATCTGGAGCCTGAACATTTATGAGCCTGCTGCTGATGTTTGTTGCTGCTTATCACCACCCTAACATTTCCAATGGGATTCTCCTCTTTCAGTGACACTTGTGCTTCCTTCTGAAGTGGCTTTGTAGTGTATAGATACCCAGGTGGGTTGCACTGGTTGCTCAGCTAACCTCTGCCAAAACAGGACAAATGCATGAGGAATGTAATTAGTTTTCTGCCCAGAAAAATGAGTCTCAAGGCCAGGATCACCTCTGCAGGCTCACGAGGAAAGGCTGCCTTGTAAACAGTCTTCCATCTGCCCCATGCACACATTTGCCACCTTGCTTTGCTCATGCCCTTCACTAACTTTGTCCTTTCACAAATTTGCTCTGTTTTCAGTACTGATGACTAAGGTTGTCTTCCTTCACTCACCTTCCTTTTATTATCATGGACTAAAGGGTTTTTTTCCCTATGCTCTGCAGTCTCCTCTAACATCATTCCCTGAGCACTGCTGTGTATAGAACCAGAGGCAGTCTCAATATCTGTTTGTCATGAAAACACTGAATACCAATCTCTTTTGGTGGTAGCATTATTTGTTGAGAGACTAAATTTGTGAACTTTATTTTTCCATCACAGACAGGATGTTATTTTTACCTTGCACTCCAATTGCTGCATGCTTCACTGCAGCGAATATTTCCAAAGCTAATTAGGTGTTGGAATGGAAAAGCCTTCATCACTTTTCTGAGGAAATGATTTAGTATCTCACTCCTGTTTCTGTCCAGTAAGTCACTGAAGAAAGTTTTGCAAAGAGGAGATGTAGTAGACCTTCTGTGCATCACAGCATCTTTTACTGAAAGACATAGAATTTAAGATACACTGTAGCATTGTTTTGGGTTAGACTATTTTGTTCTTCTGAGGGGAAAAAAAATAAATGCATTCCTAGAGCCTAGTTCTAGACATGGGTTTTGCAAAGCTGTGTAGAAGTGCTGAGTGCTCTGAGTGCCCACTTCCATCACAGGCTGAGTTCCTGTCAAAGCTGCCTTGAAAATGCTGTGTGTTCAGCCTGTCCGTGCTGAACAAATTAGCCCGAAGCGCCTTCCTTTTCCCTGGAGGTAAGAACAGACCAAAAAGTGTTTCTGAACAAGTTGCTAATTACTACAATAGTACTCTGGAACAGATGACAACAAGGTGCTTCTGAGAGAGCTGCTTTTTATTTTGAAAAAATTTTGAGGCAGATAAATACATCCCAATTTCTTGGAGTGCTTTTTGATCTGTTTGACTTCAGGCATGTGATTTATTTACAATGAGCACTGAAATATGTTGTGCAGCCATGGTATTCAAAAGAATACCTTTCCTGAGGAGCAGTGCCTTCCTTACTTGTTTTGTAGAAAAATGAATTGTCCCCTTCCTTGTGGGGGATCACTGATTTTTCAGTGAGGAAACTCAAAGTGACCATAGTTCATCTAATGTCACTTTGTGAGAAATACTGATAATGACGGGGAAGGAAAACCTTTGAACAAGGAGCGTTGGTTAATGGTTTCACAGTGTGTTTAAATGAACTTTTTCTTCTGTACCTGCTGACGTGAGGCTTCCCACTCTCAAGTGTGAGAAGCAACTATTCTGTATGACAATCACTTAGTGGCTACTTGAGCACCTGCTCTGTTCTTTCACTTTTAACCTCCCACGTTATTGAAACAGGCATTGAGAAAGGAGGAAACATGCATGGATAAGTAAATAGCCTCCCAAATCAAAGCTTTGTGCACATTTGCTAAGTGTAAATGTAGCCAAGACCACCACAAGTGTCCTGCAGGTACATTATTTATCTGCATTTAAGTTTGCACTCTGTTTGGCTTTCCTACCTCCCAGAATCTGCAGGCTGGTTTGACAAGTGTGCAGAGCTGCAAGCACAGCTGGTTGAAATCCCATTTTTCTTGCACTTTTTATTTAAGTAAGGAAATAACATGATACTTTGTTTCACCCACCAACGGAGGGATTTCCCTGCCTTGAAGGAGACTTGCTAGACTTGCGTGTAGTGATTAGATAAACAACTTTATCACCCTGCTTTGATACTTGATTGGTTCCAGGATAAACCTACTCTCTCTTTGGGCAGAACCTACCAGCAAAACTATGGTAGGTACTGAGCCCCATTTTTCTCTTCATTGAAGTGTGCAGTTACACCCATGCATACCCAATCACGCCCAAGAGCCTACAGTGGTAGGATTCAGGGACCAGTTGTTGGCTTTTAGGATATCCTGTTTCTGCAGGATCAAGCAGAATGAAGGTAAGGCAAGAAAATTTAAGTTTAAGGACGCCCTTTTTAAGTACCAAGGAGAATAATATAATGCGCTCAGTTTAGTGAAACTAATTCTGCAAAGCTTTTGGGAAACAGTATGAAACAAAACTGGTTCAAGAGACAGACTCGTTTGATCAGAGAACAGAAGCAGAACGATGGCTGGGCATCCAGCATATTACCTGAGAATAAAATTAAATATATTGATCAGGATAAGATTTTATTCTTTTTCAAAGGTACTTGACATTAGAAAAAACAAACAAACAAAAAAAAAAAAAAAAAAAAAAAAAAAAAACAACAACAACAAAAGCCCAACCGGCCACAAACATGTCTTTGTTGAACCAAGGCAAAACTTGATATTGTTCTTGTCTTCCCCTGGAAATACAAGGTTTTCCTTCCTGGAAAGGAAAATCTGTGAAATTATTTACATCAATTTGCTGAAGAGACCAGAGGTACCCTTTAGAATACTCCGATACTATTGAGATAATCTTCAGAAAAGTAGCTGATCTGGGAAATCAGGGTCCTGGATGTTATGGTCACATCTGTCGATACTTTTGAGATCATTCGTGGGTTTCTTCTGTTCAGGAAACTTCAGTGATCACTAAATACAACTTCTTCCCTTCTGTCTCTGACCTCTGCCACACAACAACCAAATTCTAGTGAGAAGACCCAATGGAAACTGATATTAAGTTGTTTGACTGAATCTTTTGAGCTACTTTAATTTAACCATGGAGTATGTGTTTGTTTTAAAATGAATAGCTTTTTCGTTAAAAACAAATTCTCACCCTCAACTGTTTCTTTCAAGTATAAAGAGAGTTGACCCTAGATTTGCTCTTCTGAGTAGTAGTACTTGAAAAGCTACTGAGGCCTTTTTTCTTTCTTTTTCATTCTTCTCTGTGCTTAGAGAAAAAAGTAAATTGACATAAATTTCTTTACTGATTTTTTTGTTCAGAGACCATTTGCAACTGAATATTGTTCTTTCATTTTTGTACGATTATAGATGTTTTTCAAGCACTAGCAAAGTCTGTAAAACTTTCTTCTTACACATTATTCTTCCCCAAGACCTTGGCATACGGACACGTATATATGGTCCAAATTCTGATGGACTTCAAACTAAACTGTGCTTTCAATTGTTTTAGGGAAGTGGACATTTTCATAATCACACTTCGACATTGACCTGGCTTTAATCCAGATGCTAACACATTGTAAACATTAACAAGCCATGAGAAAAATGGTCATTTCAGAATATTTATGCATTAATGCCATAAAATATATTAATGGGCTTGGAGGCATTTTTATATTCTGTACAGAAAAAGTCAGGTCTTCACTGTGTTCCTAGCCCACTGAATTTTAAATTTTATATTTAAGAGTAATCAATTTCAGCAATTTATGTTAACCACTTGGGGGTTTAGAATTATTCTATTTTTTTTTTCCTTTTTCAAGAACAGCAGCTTTCAATAACTATTGAGACACAGCTTAAGGAGTGAAAGGAATATAGTAATTTCCTTAGATATATCATACAATTTGTGGTGAGTCTTATTTATTCTTCAAGTTTGCTTTAAATTAGTAAGCGATGTTCTTAATATATGGTATGGGGCATATAAGAAAAGCAGTGGCTGGCCCAAACAGGAGAAAGCATATTGCTTTCTAGTACTTTTTTTTACTGACTATGTCAATTTAAGGGTCCTATGGTGATAGTTCCTCTTGCATTAGCACCTGATTTACAAATAATCTGGCTGCCCATTTCCAGAGGGAGCCAGAGCTGTGGGCTCCAAGAGCAGGAGACCATTTCTTTCTCAACCATGGCGGGGCTTGGCTTTCATTTGACTCTGAGAAGATGCAATTTTCAGCAGAATTAGAGTTCACAGCTCTACCTGATAAAACATAGCTCTCAAGCCCAGCATTTCTCAACCTTTTCAAATTCAAAGGATGCCTTAACATTGCTGAAACAATCAACAGACTGTATATCAAACACTTCTGCAGCAGCTTCTTTTTGTCAAATCCTGCAATTTTTGGCTAAGTTTTGAGATTTCGTTTCATCTTTTATTCCTGTCTTCGTCTTGTGTGTGATTGCAGATACGCATATGATGTTGTGTTTGGGGGCTTTTACTTACAGATGTTTTCTAAACTACATTTGGGTGCTTCTCTGAATCACAGAATGTGTCAAAACCCACCATTTTGAAGCCATCAGGAACATAGAACCTGTGCTTTTCGTCATTCCTTCATGCATTATTATAGCTCTATTAATATTTTTGGAAAATCACATTGTTTCTGCACTTCAGGATCCAGCTGTTCCTGGACTCTTTATTAAGGTTTCTAAGTAAGAATTTAGTATTAGTATTGCTAAGAGCACTGAAAAAATGGTCTGTTTTGCTCCTTCAGCACCACTGTGAACTTTTAATGTGTACTAATTTATTTATCTAGGCCATATTCCCTTCAGTGAGGAAAATTAATGGTAAGGTTTTAATTTGGCTGCATTTCCATATTAGGAAATTGAAACGGGAATTAAAGGGTATTACAGGAGGCTACAGAATAGAAACACTGCTGGAATAAATAGCCCCCATCATAAGCACACCAAAGTCTACATGATTTTGAACCCTTACTTAGACCTTGAGGATACCCATCACCTAGTTGTCTTGCAACCCTTCTGAAGAACAGAGGAGGTGCATTAGGAACAGCATTGACAGGAGATCAAGAGAGGTGTCCCTGCCCCTCTACTCAGCCCTATAACTATTACTTTAAGACATGCTTATAGTAAGCATAAGGCTAGTTATGCTTTGTCTTTGGCATATAAAATAACTCAAAAAGGACAGCTGAAGTAAGGTTTCTATACTATTTCTAATTTCATGGAACAGCTTTTGGCAAGACTCAAAAAGAATGACTTCAGATGAGCATATTTTTCATGACAAAAACAAGGCAATAAAGTGACTGGGCTAAATACATTATTGTCTCTCATCAATAAGTAAAATGAAAATAGAGAGAACATCTGTGACCACAGAAGAATTCAGATAATAGAAAATTTAACACATTTTACTTTTGAAGACTTGTACTGCATCTAAAGGAATGGGTCTTACTCTTCCAGTTGTCCTGTCTGAATTCATTGTATAATGAAAAAATATATTGGATATTGCATTTCTGTAGAAAAAATGGTTATTATTTTACTGAATGTTAGACTATTTAGCCTCTAAACCAGCTAGATTATGCATCTTGACACAAAGATTGTACTTGAAAACAGGCAGTAGAAAAGCATCAGTTATGAAATATTTCTAATATTTCTAATATTTGGATATTAGATGCAAATAAAAGCCTACTTAGCAAAACAAGACATGAGTAGACTCGACTCTAGTTTATCACTGCTTTGTCATCCCAGCTTTGAAAAGGATATTTTCATGGTAACCTAATTGCTGGAAAGAAAAGGTGAGCATATGTGTTTAAGTATATTTTGGTCAATATAAATATCATGAGGGGATTTTGAATATCTGCTTTTGATATGAGGGTACAGTGTTGTGCTTATCCAATAATAATTTTTGTTATGAATACTCCTATTACTTACTAGCATTTCGAGTCATAGCTCTAGTAGCAGATTCATAGTCACCAGATGCAAATGTGAAGTGAAAGACTGGATTTTATAGCCTTTACATGTCCCACTGTGTTGTGTGTTCCTTTATTCTTAGAGTAATGCTGTGATCAGTCTGTTGGGAATCCCCACCAGATAATTCTAAAGTTTATTTTAGCTGCCTAACTGCTTGTTTAGACAATCAGTATCTGTCCTGTTGAAACTGGAGCTACAGAAATGGAGAATTTTCTTCATTTTAACACAAATTGTTTCCCTGTTCCGTTCCCTATTACTGATAAACCAAGACAAGGTGAACTTAAAAAATACCATAACTTTATAACAGGCTTCACAATGACTTGAAAATTAGCTAAAACCACTAAGTTCTATCAATTCAAGTATATGAATTAAAGTGATGATGAATTATATTAGATGCAGTTAACAGGCAAACTGTTGAAGCTAACTTGGTTTATCTTTATACTGCATTAGTAGCATAAAATAAGTTTAGTCTAAATCTGAAAGAATATTGTGGTCCACCTAATGATTTAAAAATGTAATGTACCTTTGAAAAAAAATCCCAGTCTGTTTCTCACACAGAGCTTCTGAGTTTCTGCAGGATCAACAAACGAGATAATCTTTAGGGGAGAGGATATTTGAGTTACATGTGGCAGGTTTAATTTTGTTATGGAGCTAGAGATATTTTTTATATGTGTATATACTCTGGAAGGATGACGGTGTACAGTGTACCATCTGCTCATTTCTACTCTTTCCATATTTATCACCAGCAGACACTGAGCTTTTAATTTTCTCAGCTCTGAGTTTCTTCTATGTTTAATTTTCTTTTCCCTGAGACTTAGGAAAAAACCCACAGACAGAACTGAGTGGTCAGCAAATCCACATACTCAAGTGAACAAAATAGACCAAGTGTAACATTGGTTATTGCGTTTACACACCTCACAAATCTGTCCAGAGGCAATGGCTGAGGAGCCATATACACTTATGTAAATGAATGAGCTTCTTTGCATTGAGATAAGCATTGTAAACCTGTTTTCTGGAGAGTCTTTGTAGCACAGTTGCATCCTTAACTTCTACAACTCAATACCATGTTTGATTCATTATTCAAACTAAGAAATCTTTTTATGAACAGTGTTTGGGGGCTTAAGCATAAAATAAATTCTAAACCAATTCTGTTATTTTATTCTCCTGCCTTTATTTTTGCTGCGTGTCCCAGAGATCTCTGATACAGTTTGTTTCTGTGAATTCCTTGAGTGCCCCTGCACAGGCAGCACAAAGCATTTGTCACCAGTTACATTTTTCAATAATGCCCTCATTTTACTGTGCTCTGGAGTCAATACCCAAACCAGTCCTCTAAGTATGTTCACCCATGGGTTTCTTATGCTGCCTTTATGGTGTTTCCTGGTCAAACTGTACCTATGTCTTTTTCCAGACATCTGCTGCTAGACTAACCTGATCCAAAGAAGTAAAGCGGGTTTGGAGATTTTGGGGGGATTGGGTTTGTATGGTGGGGGTTTTTTTGGGTTTGTTTGATTGCTTGTTTTTTCAGATTTCTGGACTGATTCATGTTCTCCCGGGCACCATTGCTTCTGAGGACTTCAGTAATTAAGGACGGCCCATTTCTTCACTTTTCTGTAATCTATGAAAAGCCTTTACTTAGGTCTTTGTCTGCATGAATACATTAACTTTCACTACAGTCAGGTTCTTAGTTCCCATTCAACTTACAGTGAATCATCTCTGGGGATGAGCTGTTGCCTGCATTTCAATTTTGTCCTTCACAAAATGTTCATCTTGAATTAATTACTTTTTTTATAGAAAAATAACATTTGGTATGATCAAGAAAAATTAAATAATTTCACTAGAGTTAAAAAAAATTACCTTGTTTTCCCATTTGCTGTCAGAGATTAAATCCTAGTAACTCTGAGTGATTGTATGACCAAGAGATTGAGCTAGAAGAGATTCTTCTAGAAATATGAATAGCTGAGAAAAGACAGATAGTAGCAAGCTGTGAGGGAATAATGTGCTGATAATTTGTATTAGCATTAAATGGACCTCTAAATCTCACATGCTTATATAAAGCTGTGGATATTTCAAGGCTTATGTATCATGATTTGCATAAATTATTAATCATCTTTGGAGAGAAAACAAATACCCAGAGGTGCCAAAATCAACCTATTAAAGCACAGTAATAAAGGGGATTGAAACACATAAGTTAACAAACAATTAGAGATAAAGCATTATCAATTTGAATGTTTATGGCTAATAAATGACCCTCTCAACTAATGTACTTCTAATTTGTATAATTTAGTACCTGGTATTTGAGATAATTGTACTGTAGGCTGCTAATTTAAAAAAGTAGCAATTGGAGACCATGGCATGGGAAGCAATAGTGTCTGAATTAACCATAAAAGGCATTGTTGACCAATCTGAGATTTTTTTTCACTGTTAAAAAGTAATGTCACATCAGAACTAGCAGTTAGTATGTCTCTTTGCACAAAGCTATTTGGGGCTGTGGCACCACAGTATTCTGACCACAGCTGACTGCAGTGCAGGCAGAAAATACCACAGCTGAAGAAATAATCTATAATGAAGGGCTTGTTCCACAAACGAATCATTTTCTCATTAGGGAACATGACAATCAAGATTCTTACTAGCTTAATCATCCAGGTTCACCGATGACAAATTCTTCCCTGCAATTTCTCATCCTTTCAAGTACTTGGATTAGTTATTGCTACAGATCAGTTCTGTAAATTTAAACTCTTCAACTACAAATGTTCACCTCTGGAGAAAGTAAGAATTAGCTTTGAAAGTACTGCTACATAAACTATGCACTTACATTTTTCATGAACAGGACACAATTAAATTTTAATGATTTGTATGTTAGTTGAAAGTTAGCAGAAATAAAAAGCTGCTAGTTTGAATTTTAATGGAAACTGAAAAATAAATTTAGTCAACATTGCATCTTTATATTGCTGTAACTCAGGCTGGTCCCACAATAATACTTGAATATTTTACAAGACTTCCTGTTTCTAGAAGTCACCAGTAAAGATCCAGGGCATATGCTGAACACAGTGTGATCTTCTTGGACAGCAAAAATATTACACTTGACTCCTTTCTACCCCACGCTGCCAGGAACAAGATTGGAAAAATGACCAATGTTGAACAAAAATACCAGCTCTGGTGTGGGGGATCCCTCACCCCAGGTGGGTTCCTCTTGTCTGGCAGCCCCAGAGCACGGAACTGGGGACAAGCACCCAGGCATGGGGTCACGGCTGGAGTCACTGCATGTGCAGCTCATCATGTTGAATCACGGCTGGAGGCACCAGGGAAAGAGAAAGGAGGCCAAGGGATCCTTGAATTACAAGCATCCTGTAATTGGCTGTGGAAGGAGAAAGGAAAACACAGTCAACTGGTAAAGGTCTCTAGTGAATTACCTCTGTCCTTCCAGAAACTGGTACTTTGGCATCATACTGCACGAGGTTTTATGGATATGCCAGCTCACATCAGCCCCTGCTGGAGCCTAAATACGTTACAGAGCTGGTGACCTTTGTTTTCTGTTCTTAGTGTACCAGCCTGATGTATAGATGTCCTTTTGCTTTGCTTTCTGCTATACAGATCTCATTCTTCTCTCCCTGAATATTATGGATAATGTAGAATTAGCTCCATGCCACAAAATGCAAAATAGTAATAATGCAACACAGTGGCTAAAAATCACTTGAAGACAGGCAATCAGCTACTAGCACCAAATCATCCTGAACTGCAGTTTAACTTTTGCCTAAAGGTCAGAAAAAATGGGTTCTTTAAAGACTGGGAGGAAGCTACAGCTTTGCCATTTGTTTCAGTCTAAGTATTACCCTGGAGCAAGTCAGGAAACAGGTTGTAATTGGAGCCACTGTTCTTCCATTGATTACTTTCTCTAAGTGCATACTGCAGAGGAGAAGGCAAGAAGAATAAATTAAGTATATTGGTTTTGTACAAAAACTAGGGCTGGATTGATCTATGCTGGTTACACACTTCATGTGTTGGATGGACCCACTCCTCTCAGTCTGACATCTCTGGTCAGAGGGACCTCAGCAGCACTGACTTCTTCCCTTTGCTTCTTGAGGAGGAGTGACTGGGGTGTTTGAAAAATAGTTCATGAGGGAAGGGGATTGCTGCTACTCCAAAGCTGGTATATAGGTCATCACTTAGGTTGGAAAAGACCTTTAAGGTCATCAAGTCCAATAATCTGTAATATGTCTGAGGTTAGACCTCTGTGTCATTTCACATGGACTTGGCATAGATTTACTCCCTACCAGCATCCCTCTCTGTACCCTGGCCTAAAAACCCAAGGGGATCAAGGCCAGCAGGCACTTTTTTTTCCTCCTCATCTGCTTGGACACCACAGGCTATATCTGATCTACCCATGATGAAAGGGAAACAGAGGCTTGCATACCTTTTGTCTGCTGAGCAATTAAGAGCTGAGCAACAAGTTCGCTTCAGACAAATAAAGGAAAGGAATAATCTCTTGCGTGTGTCCAGACTGACCGTCTGCTGGCAGTGTGTCACTCCCCAGGCAGCCTGCTGACAACCCAGCACACATCATCCTCATTTTCTGAGTGATTCTTTTTTGTTAGGAAAAGGAAAAGAGCATTTGAAGGCTCCCTGTTGGGCTCACAGCTGGATTTGGGAACCAGACAAGAAGTTACCTGAGGCTGATTGGCAGTCTTTGACATGGCCTCACCTAGTAGGAAAACTCACATCCCAGACAGCAATAGAAGGAAGAAACAGCAGTATCCTCATGGTGCCATACTTCCGGCTACGCTTGCGGCGAGTGCCCTCAGTCTGACACAGGGTAGGAATAAACCACGTGCCCTGTGGTCCATGCTGCAGCTGAGCACCATGGGCTCTCCTTACCCCAGCCCATGCCTTCACTGGGAAGTGTTCTTGAGGAAAATAAAGACTGGGACCAAAATAAAGAAACATGAATGTAACAATGACTACAGTTATATGGAGTAATAATGAGTAATTCTGTGTTTGTATTCACAGGGATTAATCTGCAACAGTCACAAGAATGTAATTATTTGATGTAAGTGATGACTATTCTTATTAATAATGTTTATATTCTCTCCCCCTAACTATAAAATACAATATTTGAGTTCCCTTTCTTATCATTATGGTAAAGGAGTTTCCTCTTTGAAAGTTAGTTTCCTTTTCTACCCCTAGTTTCCTTTCATAAGAGAAGTAAAAACCTTCCTGAAATCTGATAGCTCTGCTGTTCTGGACAAGAGCAGACAGCCAGTTCTGTCTCCTTGCCAGTTACTGATTTTCCCATGCTGACAGATGTGCGAGACAGTGATAGATCAGATTAATTCTAATTTCTGAAGTGAGCTGACATTTGAACCCAGCTAATTTAAAATGTTCTTTCTGTGTTTAGTCTGCTCAGGCAATTTAACTGCAAATCTTTCTCTCAGTACTGTCCTTCCAGCTCGTATGGTTGGGTACATGGAGCCAGAGCTAACCACCTGCTTATTAGGGCAAGCAGACGCAGGCACATCGGAAGCTCCTGTGTGTGTGATTCCCTGTGTTAATTGCCTGCTCTGCTTTACCACAGCTTTGTAGGATAACTCAACTTGCCCCTGGCTAGGGGATGGCTCCTCTTCAGCTGGTCACCCAGGATCCTGAGGGCCATCACTTTGGGAAGGGTGGTGGAGGGTATGAGGTTTAGCCATCTCTCAAGGCAGTTCTCTGTTTAATCCTATTATTTTCTTGCTTTCCATGACTCACCAGCCTCACAATGTGATTCAAATCAGCCTAGCATAAATATGTTTTTAAAACACTCATTTGTCTTTGTTTCCACAGATGTCCTTTCCAAAGCTGCTTTCATTTCTCTCAATTCCTGTCTTTGCTATTTCATCATGAATACACTTGCAGGCCTCTTTCTAGGATATCCACAGGTATCTGCATCAGAAAATGGCTCTTCTTCTGCAGAGCCTCTACAATTTTCATGGTAAATAATGAAAGTCCAAGATTGTTTTGAGTGAAAATTTGATTTTTTTTTTTTAATAGAAAGCAGGCACAGCCTATAAAAATTGCTTTAATCAAAATCTCAATGTTTCACTGTAGAAGTCATGATGTAACATATTTGAAAAGTCCACATAAGCAGGAAGAGAATGCTTTTTCTTTTGACAACACTGGTTTATCATTTCTAGCCTCTTGAAGTTCTTTACACTTTAAATTTACACAATGTGAAAATATTGTAAATTATGCTAATCTTTTTAACCCACATTCTTAATGTTGATAATACTATAATCTTTCAGACACTCAATTGTTTTCACATTTTATCTTCCTCCTAGCTTGATAGGCAAAGAATCCCTTTCCACACTTTCTTTACTTTTGGTCTTTCCCCTATAAAGCATGTACTCTTAACACAATTTTATCCTAGTTCTGCTTCTGTCTAACAAATGCATTTCTACTGTAGCCAGCTCTCATCATCCTTTTGCTTTACTCTCATCTGATTCTCAGAGGAAAATGGAAAGTCTTCCCACGGCTTTTCAAAGCAAAGCCAGACAACTTTTCCAGTTATTCCATATTCTGGTAGAATTCCATATTTCTGGTATTGAAATAAGGTTAGGAGACTACCATTACATATTACTGGACCAATGAAAAACCAAAATGCCACAGAAAGATAGTTACTAATTTTTAATTTTAAAAAGTCGTTTTAGATGTTTTAGAAAGTTTTGCCATTTGCTTTTGAGAACTTGGAAAGGTTTCAGAAGTCTTTGTAATAGAAAATTTTTTCTATTTCCTCAGAAGTTTTCTCTTCTCAGTGGCACCTTCTGCCCAGCCACAGCCATGGCAGTGCCAGCCTGGCTGTTTGCATTGTTACCTCCCCTGATGTCTGTGGAGCAGGAGACTGCAGCCTGTTCCTGTGTACTCGTGTGCCCATCACAGGCCACGTCCGTGTCCTTTAGCCTTCCTGCACAGCCACAGCTCTGTGCAAGGAATTCACCTTCCAATCAATTTGCAATCTGCCATTTTAATCAGTTCTTCCTAGAGGTTATATGCCTTTAATCCAGTTTCATTTATAGCTACTGGTAACTTTGATGTTTTAATCAAACATTTTTTCCATTGTATTTTGATTTTATGATTTGAGACTGAAGAATGCTGTTATATCTGTTAATAGGGGATTTCTTCAACACCACTTTGGGAAATTTTAGCAGCTCCTGGGACAGCATTTTGAAACTGTGTGGTCTCATATATTAAATAATAAAAAACTAAAATTAAGTCTTACAGAAAAATCTAATTAAAAATAGGTGTAAACTAACACAATTTTGTTTCTAAAGATGCACCATTTAAATGAGTGTTTTTCCTATCAGAAGCATATAGCATATTGTTTACTACTTTGAAGAAATGGTACCAGTATGTGGCAGGTAATAGCAACATTTACCTTAATAGCAAAATCTTTTTTGCATAAGTTGCATACATTTATTTTTCTCTTTTTTCAAGACACCCTATTATATTTAGCTTTTGTCAAGCTTTGAAGAGAATGTGCCTCACAGTACTTCATAGCTCACTATAAATATAGTGTCATTCTTGAGCAGCATTGTGTAGTGAATCTGTAATGTCTTACAAGGAAATTATTTCAACTCAGTGAATAAATGAAAATCACATGGGATTCATTCCAAACCTGATTTTTTTCCTCATCTTGTTTGCTCAGTGTTCTGATTTTTTCCCTTTTCCTTATTCAGATATTTAATTATTTACTCCACAAAACCTTAAAAAAGGAAGGAAAGCCCCCCATCACATCAGATCAAACATTTTTAATATTGAATAAACGGATAATAAGGTGTATTAGCTGAGACCATGATGTGACAGTACTGTTTAATAAGTCCTTTCAAGAACTGTTTGCTTCATTGTCTTTGAGTGTCAGCGCTGAATGGTTACTTCAAGGGTTAGAAAATGCTGAGAACAGAAAGTCCATGGCCAGCCATACTGCCTTCTGTACAGTTTGAATTGATTTTTCCTTTTGTGCTGCTGCAGAAGGTGGGGACTGTTTTCATTTTTCTAGAGAAAATTTTTGCTGAGCATTTTTACCAGAAGCAAAACCTCTCTAACGTACCTCATGGGGTTTTTTACTCCCTTACATGCAGGACTGCAGGTAGGTAGGGAGCCCTGCATGACTTCCAAGCTAACAGTGCCAGGATCTTTAACACAGGTGACAGATCTTCCAGACACTGGGCAGAGAAGTCAGAAATTCAGTATGAACTATGCCCGTAACACCAAGCCAGACCATCCCCATACTGATTAAGGTGTATATCAGTGCACTTTAGTGAGTGCTTAGGAACCTCCCACACTCTTGTCTCCTTCTGACCCTTTCTTGCTCAGAATACATGTGGGACTGGAATATTTCAGATCTTTTTCCTAATCTGGTTCAATACACACAGTCAAAGAAGGATTGGAGGGCCTGGGGTACAAACTGTGCTTCAGTGTGCTTTTGAAACAGCTTGGCTGTGGTTTGCTCTAGAATCATGATAAACTGTAAAATGTCAGGTCAGTCCTTAAAGAATTAATAAATGGGAGAACAAGTGCTATATACAGGAGGAGTGACAGAGGCTCCTGATGAAATATGAGGACAGAGATTGCTCATCTGTACTGTATATTGTGCTGCTTGCTTGTATGTTTATATATATTAAAAAAGCAACCCAGCTTTCTGAGAACAGAGAGTCAGCTTTAGAGAAACTGATGACTGAAGCAGAGAAAGCATTAGCTTTCTCATTAAGTGCTAGTTACCGATAACACTTGACTGACCTATATACCTCTTAAACAAGAAAAAGGTATTTCTAGAGTGCCTGGGGAAATTAGCCATGGCTGAATTTTCTTTAGATTTTAGAAATTATGTTAATCATTTCATGCCTACAAGTTTCATAATGTGGTTTGAGCTAGGCAGCTGTTGCTTATGCTGCTGGTCTCACGCAATGCAGCAGAGTTGTTGCCTGAATGAGAGCTTCAGGATCCAGCCATGGCGTAGCAGAATATTAATGAGCTGGCTAGCATCCTGTTTGTTGCGTATGGAAAGTGAATAAACCCCAAAAAAGATGTGAAAGAGCCCATGCTGTGGTACAGAGCCCAGCACTGAGGGAGAAGGAACGCTAATCTGTATGGCCTTCCCACCACCACTGCACACCAAACTCCCTGGTGCGCTCCATAGGGAGGCTTCAGAAGTGATGGATGGATGCAGGGCTTCTGTGCTCACCAGAAGCCCTTTTGGCACCTTCACTCCTGCTCTTTGAGCCCCGCTCTGGCCAGGACTACCTGCTGCTTTCCTTCCCAGAGCATGGACTCAGAGCCAGGCAGGGGAGTGCAGGGTGATGGGGCACAGCTCTGTATTCCATTGAGGGAAGGAGGGTAACACCTGCAAGAAGAAGGCATAAAGGAATTTTACCACACCACATCTGAAACCTGAATTTTACCTGTATTGTGAAGAAACCTTGAATCAGCTCTGGCTGCACACCTGATAGCTCTATTTAGAAGTGTTCTGTAACCTGCAGTAAGGGGTTCTTTGCATTTGTGTGTATACCTCAAGTGCTGGAATAGTCATGCTTATGCCATTCAATTGTCTGAATTATTTTTGAATAACCACCAATAAATCTGGACAGGCAGCAACTTCAAATACTAGCCTTTAGCCTTGTCACAGAATCACAGAATATTCTGAGATGGAAGAGACCCACAAGGACTATTGATTCCAACTCCTGGCCCTGCACAGGACTCCCCAAGGGTTGCACCCTGTGCCTGAGAGCATTGTCCAGATGCTTCCTGAACTCCATCAGGCTTGGTGCTGTGACCGCTCCCCTGGGGAACCCGTTCCAGTGCCCAATCACCTTCTGGGTGAAAATCCTTTCCCTAATATCAAACCTAAACTTCCTCTGACACAATTTCATGCTGTTCCTTTGGGTTAAAAATGGTTAGATGCCACAAAGTAGGTGACAGTGCCTTAACTGTATCCATGTTGTATAGGCTGTAAGGGCCTCTTCCATCCTTATCAAGGGGAGTGCTAATCTTCTCTCCTTTCATACAACACTCAAAAAAGGTCATAATTCAAAATGATCAACACATCCATAATTCATAAGACCAGACATCCAAGTAAGTAAACCTTGTTGTGCTTCAACCACCTACTTCAAACCTGCCTAGAGGTTTGAGCAGATGTGCACACATCCTACGCCTGCACTCCTTCAAACAAAAGTCCTATGGAAGGACACAGAGAAACCTGGATTATGAAAAATGGCATATAATCAGTAGCATGTAGCATCAGTCTGACTGACATGTGCCTACTGTCACTGCTCTTCCTGATCCTGGGGGTGCAGAAGACAAGTTCTATGTTCAGCCATCTGTTGGCGTCATCCCAACACCCTTCAAAAGCATCACAAGCATATTCACAGCAACACTGCTAAATACAGACAGCAGAGGAAAGATTTGGAAGCAGCAGTATTTCCCTGTTAAGAGTCTAGTGCCTCAAGTAATGAGATGCATGATGACTGCCTTTTGCTGATAGCTGGGCTATTGCTAGCTTTTATAAGAAATGACTTGCTGATGAAAAGCCAATCAGCAAAATGCTGAATGTATTACTATGTAATTTCATGTGAAAAGAGATAAAAACACCCTGTATCCTTGGATAATAATTAAATATTGATTTTCTAGTAGTTGTTTTATCTTCACCCAAATCATCATTTATTAATGGAGACAGTTCAGCTTCTGGTTTAAATAGGATTTGCTGAAGTTTAGGTCCCTATTTCTCTTACAGTGCAGCTTTAGGTAAGCAAATGGTTGGCAGATCTTTTCATCAGTGGGCAAAAGGCAAAGGTATTCCAGACTCTTACAGTGAAGCTCATGACCTTCGTTTGTTGAGGGACACAGCAAAAAATAATGATTCAGATGCAAAGAAACCCAAGAAGCATTAGTCTTTCATGCATCACATATTTAAACCTTGAAATCCTTGGCCAGGGAGTATTAAGTGCTTGAATAAGCATAAAAAGCAAGACAGGTTTACTTGGACAAGTTTGAATTGAAATACAACAATTTTGTTGCATTCAAGGATTTATTTAATATAGGTTACCAATGTGCAGTGTGTATAGCTCTCCAGAACACAGAGTGTACTGGGGGGAGTTGTCATCATATGCCTGCTCTGTAACTATTCTCTCCCCATCAATTATTCACCCCTTCTGGCCTTTTGGGGTTAGACAGACCTTTGATTCAATCTTGTCTATTCATTCTGATGCTCTAAAAAATAAACTCCTACATTCTGTAAGTAATTTTCTGTTTGGCCTTCTATACTCAAGAGGTACGACCTCTGATACAGGCGACATGATGAAGTAAGAGCTTGCCTTGTTACCTTGCTTGTGTCTCAGCTTGAGAATAAAAATAAGTTACATTGAGTCCATGTTCAGAGTTCATGCTTCTGAGTCAGCTACGAGGGAAACAATGAATTGATGTATAGGGCATCAAGAAGAAAATAATAGTAAAGCAGAGAACCTAGGTTCATCTATCTCCTATATATAAATAAATCAATAAATAAATAAGTAAATTTCATTTTTTAAACTCTCTTAGCTGTTTCAAACTGAAATTGCAGACTTTTGTCTACCAGATTTTAAGGAGAGGCAGGATGCACCATTATTTGACTTCTTACAACATGAAAAATTGCTGCTTTCCACCGCAAGGAAAAAAATTATGAAAGAAAATGAAGTGCTCTTTTTAGCAAATATACTTAAAGTAAAATCCTAAAATGTTCCTTACTAATGAAAACCATCAAGAAATCCCTCCTAGCTACATTAAAATGTGAAAATGCTATTGGAAATAGGTATTTCTCATAAGAGCAGACAAGAGGGTTTGGTTTTCCCTAGCCATTTTATTACCTTGACAATCACCAGCTCAGTTAACTCTCTCATCTGCTGCAGTAGAAGTATCTCAAGGTTGCCATCAGTGTCTGCATACATAAGACTCTAAATTATTATGAAAACTCACCAAAAATGTTGTGAAATCATGTCACAATATGGAAACTAGCTCCCAGAATGGTGCTTTTCGTTACAGTAACTTTTGCAATGGATACCTTTCCAGTTCATTACCAAATCTGTCTGGAGACTTGCTTCAAATGGATGTCCAGCTGCTCATGTAATGTCTCACTAAGAGAACCAAAAAGTGTTAGCCTTTGGGGATGATGGATGTTTGTGACGATTCTGTGATTAGTCTGAATCAGACAGAGCACTGTCATTCATATGTAACACGTCTGTCTGGAAGATCACAGAATCACAGAATGGGTCAGGTTGGAAAGGACCACAGTGGGTCACCTGTCCAACCTCCCTGCTCAAGCAGGGCCATCCTAAAGCACATGGCACAGGGTTGTGTCCAGATGGTTTTTGAGTATCTCCAGTGAGGGACCTCCACAACCTCTCTGGGCAACCTGTGCTGGTGCTCGGTCACCTGCACAGTGAAGTTCTTCCTCAGGTTCATGTGGAACTTCTGTGCACCAGTTTCTGCCCATTGCCTCTTGTCCTGTTGTTTGGCACCACTGAGCAGAGCCTGGCTCCATATCTTGACACCCTCCCTTCAGATACTTTATAGGCATTCATGAGGTCCCCTCTCAATTGTCTCTTCTCAACACTGAACAGGCCCAGCTCCCTCAGCCTTTCCTCATAAGAGAGATGCTCCAATCCCTTCCTCATCTTTTTTCCCCTCTGCTGGACCTGCTCCAGGGCTCCATTGTCTCCCTTGAAATGGATACAGCACTCCAGGTGAGGTCTCACCAGGGCTGAGTAGAGGGGTGGGATCACCTCCCTGGCAATTCTCTTTCTAATGCACCAGGATACCATCGGCCTTCTTGGCCACAAGGGCACATTGTTGGTCCATTGTCCCCAGAGCTGCTTCCCAACAGGTTGGCCCCCAGCTTCTACTGGTGCAGGGGGTTCTTCTTTCTCAGGTGCAAGACCTTACCCAGGTGAAGGACCTTGCCTAGGTGAAGGACCCTGCACGTGTCCTGGTTGAACTTCAGATGGTTCTTCTCTTCCCATGTCTCCACCCTGTCGAGGTCCTTCTGAAGGGCTGCACAGCACTCACCGTAGTGATAAAATCCACCAGTTTTGAGGGAGGAGGGATGCCATCCTGGGAGAGATACTTTCTTCTCCTTTTTGGCACATGTAAAGGCCAAGGGCAATTGTCTTACTTTTACAGGAATGTGTGCTGTAAAACACACTCACTGGGCTAACTGCTGCTCCTCTGCAGCATTAGAGAACCAGAACAATTTCAGGAGAATTAAGTGAAAGCACCATATTGCCCAAAAGATGTGTGAGCACAAGCACTCACAAATCAACCAGGCTGTAGTTTTACAGAAAACTGTTACAACAAAAGGAAGAATTCAATTTCAGCAAATGTTTTGATCATGTCTGCACATGGAATAATGAAAGAAACCCAAACAATACAGTCTGCTCCTAACTCACTAGAGTCAATGAACACTATTAAATTACAAAGAGAAAAACTCACACCTACAGGTGTTTTTCACGCCTTTTTGTTTATTTTTTCATCTCGTAAACTCTTACTGATCTTTTACTGCTGTTGACTCATAGTCTGTATGCTTTTCTGAAAAAAAAACCTCAATATCTCTATCTCACTTGAGCCTGTACCTCTTGTAGCTTCCACAGGATCTTATGGTTCTGTGTCTGGCTGCTTACTTTCTGCCATTTCCAATGAAAAAGAGCCCCAGGTCATGGAAAACAAGCAGCACTTCATGAACATCTTTGCTGCTGTTCTTTCTTTCAGAAAAAAAGAAGAAAAAAAAAAGCAAGAAAAAAAGCTTTACCTAAGTTTGACTATTTTCTCTGTTTCTACGGGAACAAGAGCAGATGATGGAGCACCTGCCAGCCATCAGCTGGATTGCTGAAACTCAAGCCAAGGTAACTGGCTTCTGATGAGGAGCTTCAGGGTTTATTTGGACTGTCCACTGGGTTGCTAAATTTGAAATGGTTTCATCTTGCAGTGGGGAGAAACAGAGAACTGCATCAGGTTTAAAACCAGTGAAAATATTCTTCCCTGGGATCTCTTCAAATATTGTGACTTCTGGGACAAACTCAGAATAAAATATTTGTTTTTACTAAAAAAAAGAACACAAAGACAAGTAAACCTTCTTGCTCAAGTCATTAAATGCCCTTGAACTTTTTTTCGATTTTCACAACCATACTTACAAAATATGGAGATCAGTGGATCTCACCATTATCACAGATTGTCAACTCAAACACAGCAGAGTGAAAAGGGCACCTAACAGATATGGGATTAACAGGCCTGGGAAAAGGCTCTTTTTATTACCCACCACTGCTCTATTCCCTGACTCTGTAACCATTTCATACAGCTGTTCTTTTATAAAATTTAACCTCCTGGCTCTAAGACCTCAACTTCTCCTTTCTACCCCCATACTGTGTAATCTCAAACTCTCTTGCAGTAAAATTCCCCGTCTCCTTTTTATCCCATTTTCAGGCATCCCCATTTCAACGTCCTCCCTAAGAACTTCCAACCAGCAGTTACTCACCAGCCTTTCTTCCCGTGTGCCCATTGCTGCTGGCAGCTGCTGTGACCACAGCCCTGGCTGCTCTGGCTTGTAGAGCCCCTTTCTCCTCTGTTCTCCCTCCGGCCTCAGGAGGGGTTTCAGATGGAGGACACAAGTTGCATTTACAAATAACCCATCCAAACACAGCTCCAAAGAGATAAAAGTAGGACAAATGAAAAACTTTGTCATAGTGCTAATGTAGTGAATTTCTTTTTATTGCCTCTGTCTGAAATTGAGCAGGTGAAAGATAGAGCTCTTCAGGCTGGTGCCAGAATGCAATATAAATGGTCTGAGTATTACTATGTGCAGTGGAGCTACACTGACCTAATTTATGGGAGCTGAGAATCTGGTCACCAGCTTACATGCCTACTGTTCTGTTTTTGCTTTGCTTTGGAAAACACGGAATGGGAGTGTTTAGCTACATTTTGTGATGGCAAAAAAAGTGTGTAATACAAATTTCTGCATGAAAGACACTTTTCCTTCTTTTCCAATGGTTCACTGCATCATTTCTGGATATATTTACCAGCATCTGACCTTTTTCTCTTCTTTTTTTTAATATTGTTCCGCTCAAATCAAGCATCTCTCAGGGAAAAAAAAAAGAAAAAGGATAGACAAGTCTCAGTGTTAGGCAACTAACAACTTTGTATTAAACACAGCAAATAATTGAGGGCAAAATAAGAGAAGACATCAGGCTTGTCTTTAGTTTTTCCATGCAAAAGAATATTTTGGTCTGGTATAATTACACAGAGTTCAGTAGAGCTCCTGAGCATGGATTTACAAACCAATCATGACCTCAAATGGCATGCTGTTCATCTGAATAAAATATCTGCCAAGGTACATTAGGAGTGAAGTACTCCCGAGTTGCTAGGTGCCACAGCGTTCAGATCCAGCAGGGTCTGCATTAAGTATTTTCAAGATTATCAACAATGGGAACACATCTGTGCCTTAATAGCTTACATCTCCCTTTAACCAGCCCTGCGGTCACATCATAAAAATATACTAGGAACACTGCCTAGGATCACACTTTTAAAATGAGCTGTTTTAAAAATCAATTAAGCTCTGTGTGTTAATAGAAAATGAAAATCCAATGAATTGTTGAACTCTAATAGGCAATTCTCCCAGTGTAGATTTTGTCCTCCTCTAAAGCTGGATGCAGAAATTAGGCTGCTTTTTTGTGTTCAGGGCTGGCTTTCACCTCTTTCCATCTGAAAAGTGTCTAGTGAGAAACTGAAATCTGCATCAGGCAAAGGCTCTTAGCAGTCTCTGAGAGGATAAGTCTTTAAATGTGGCTGTATATGTCTTTCAGGCATAAAAAGATAACCCATAAACTCCAATTTCAAATGCTGCCCTGTGCTGAGCTAGTTTTTTGGGGTTTTTTAAATAGCAAAAGCAATTTCACGGTGTTTTGAAGAAACCAGTTCCCTGTTTTCTTTCCATGATAGGATGATGCAGAATTTTTTGGAAATGAAAGTCAGCAGCATCCTTCTCGGGGAGGAGGTAGGAAGGAAGAATGAGAGCGGTCTTGATTACAAACTTAAGCCAACCAAAGTATTCCTGAATGCTAAAGACTGACCTCTTGAAAGCCAGGAGGGAAGCATCAGTGAAGTGCCCCAGGAAATGGGGCAGACCTAAAAACCTGGCTACATGAAGGGCCTTTACACCTGTGCTTTTCAGAAGGGTTATTGTGTGGGATTCTGAACAGATGCTACAGACAAATATGGTCTCTAAAACACCTGTGGAGATACAGAAAGCAGCACACATTTTTTCCAAGTAACACTGGTAAAAGCTACTCTACATTGACATCCTAAGGTGTAGGCTCCAAAGTAAGGAGTGTGGCAAATTAGGCTTTGCTAGATATTAGTCTTAGGGAGACCTGCAGATGGATGGACAGGGCTCTCAAGGGCCTGATCTTTCACACTTGATGATCCTCATGGGTGAACCAGGACTTTATCAAGGACAGTAGAATGTCTGCAAGCTTTCCACCCTGAGAGTGTTTCAGCCTGTCTCTGAGAGCATACATGCTTAATTAGGGCTGCAAATCATCCAGGTAAAATGAAGGCCTGCTACTTAGCCACCTTCAGTCGGAGTGGTAGGATAGCTCCAATAAAACTGCAGTCAGGTGCTGCCAATCCTCCCATGCAGGTGATGTGAGCTAAGGGCATGTGTATGTAAAGGCATGAAATGGCTTATGGGGAGATTTTCAAAGGAATAAAATGGAGTTGGAAGCATAAATTCAAAACCACCTTCCACTGAAATTTGCCTTTCTCTATCTTTTAGCTCTTTTGGGAACAGAAGTTCAGCAGTAAGCACATCAGCTAGCAAGAGTTCAATATAGACACCAAGAATTACATTGGTCCAAAGATTAGGAGGGCACTTCAGTCTGTTTCTACTAGAAAAAGCAGTCCAAATAGTTTACCTCTTTAATCTCTTTTTCACCTCAGCAACTGTGATACTGGGTAGGTGTAACTTCAGTAGAAAAAAAAAAAATATGGTTTCTAATCAGAAATTATGAGCACAAGAACAAAAATACCATCAGTGCTCTGACCTTCCCCATTTTACCTGTTCTTCTTTGGTGAGTCAGCATCTCATTTGCTTCAAACAGGAAGGCTTGCTGCAATAGAGTTGTAGTCCTGTTTGCACTGTTGGCTCCTTCCCACTATTTAAATGTCACTTGTTAGGATTTGTGAAGACACCAGGCTGTAAACAGCCCATGAAGGATTGTCACTTGCAGATCCCAAGAGGAAAATCTCTTCGGTAGCAAACTGGGTGGGAAGATGGGCAACCAAACGTGAAAGAGGAGGTATTCAAGGAATAGTTCTGCCAGCATCACACACAAAGGTCTGTGTATTTTGTTTACCAGGAACCTACCCTGTCAGCAGCAGAGCTCACACTATGAGCACCTGTTTCCAGCAGAAGGGACAAGCAACTTCCTGTGTAACAGGACAAAATAGTTAAGGAAAATGCCTTCTTGAGCCAAAGTTCAGTATTTTTCAAGTCACATAACTGCCTCATCCTGCCATCTTGTCCTGTCAAGCACCCAGGCAGGACTTTCTGCTGCTTTATTAATGCTAAATTACTGGGGTTTGCAAAGTCATTTGAAGTAGATTGGGTTTTTATTCAGAAATCAAGATTTAAGCATTATGCAGCCAAATACTCTAATTTCCTTTATAGCAGTACCAAGCTTTCCATACATATATACAATCTCACAGAGAGAGAAAAATTTTCTGGTGTCACCTGTACTATGTCTCAGAGAAGAGGCAAACTGAGCAATAAAAATGATGAATTGGATTTTTTTTTTTTATGGACTGGAACAGCCATATTCTACCATCGGAAAGCCAGAAAAGCAAGAAATTAGCTGTATCATACATAGGCAACAGATGCATATGAGATTACAAAGTGTTCTAGGAGTTTGTCAGGAATAGCTAAATTATAACCACAAAGTAAGGTTAGAGGAAGTTGCTACTTGCTCTTATAGTCCAAGACAGAAGAAGACATCATGAGAGATACTAGACAGTAGTTTATCAAGAGTAAGACAACACACCATTGGGGTTTCCAGCTAACTTAAGAGTCAGAAAGGCAGCTTCTTCTGATGTTGAAAATCAGAATTCATAGCACAGGCACAAGCACTAAGAAGGAAAGGATGATGAACAGGATAGATAAATCAGAAAGCGTACTTTCAGGGTATATTGCAGGCTTAGGCTTTTGAATAGCAATTATGGAGAGCATGATTTTTCATTTCAATTTATGTCCTGGTAATCAATTATACACTGAGCTGGATATAAACCCTTTTGCTGCCCCATTAGAAGAAAACAAGCAAATAAAATAAGGATTCCGAATGCAATGAGATCTCTTCCTCTCTTTTCTCTACCTTTGATTCCAATTAACTGAGATAACCACAGAATTTTAACTTCAAAGAAAGAAAACTTGCTATGCACAGTGAGACTGCCTTTATTATAGCTTAACCCTTCCATAATTTTTAATCCTACTTGTCCTTGCAATCATTCCTCTGGCTTAATATGACTCATGAGAGATCTCAACACTGAAGACCATAAACTGTATATCCCTATTGCTAAATTTTCACCTGTCACCTACAGAAGCAGGAATTAATGTTAACTGGAAGTGGTTTCTTGATTCCTGCACATCATACTGGCCTGCACAAGTTCTGTGTGGTTCTGTGTAAGCATCTGCCTCATGCTGTGGTGACAGAGGAGAGGTTTGCTGCTGCACACACCCATCCCACCATGACTGCACCCAGCTCTGTCTTAAAAGTATTTATATTTTGCAAAACCACCTGTCAGCCAGTGTTCTTGTCAGTACAAGAACTTTAACACTTATCTGTAAAATATTTTTCCCCATGGATCTCCCTGCCAGTTCAGTTCTGGTGTGAGTAGTACAGCTGATGGAGGCACGGAGAAGAAATGCACTGCTGAAGTGGCAGTCTACCGCTACTCACGCCACGTATTAATGTGAAGAGACCATCAGCTTTTGGTGCCTCAGGCCACATCAGTGCTAAAGAGAGTGGGAGGTATGAGAGCAAGTTTTAATCAGGGCTAAGGATGAGCTCCCTGAGGGAAACTGCCCCAGCCACCCTGTCATCAGCTCAGCCTCACTGCCCTCACTCTCCCTGTGACAGTGCGCAGCTTCCATGCGCTCAGTGCAAGGGTGCCTGTGAACACATACTGCAGCTCTAGTTGAGCTCTGGAAGCTGGGCTACACTGAGCTGGAGAGGCAGCAGACATGTGGCACTTGCACACTTACACTCTCTGGAGTCAGTCACTTTACAGTGCAAGCGGGATGCAGCTCTGCCAAACGTAACATGCGTTGTCCTCACAGCGGCATAAACTGAGATTCGAAGCACTGAAAAACTGAAAAATATTTCCCCAGCTCAGCTGCTGGGAGCAATCCTCAGAATACACTGGGAAAGGGTGCGTCTGCCTCAGCTCCAAACCTCAGGTTTGATTTGGTGAGGAACTGTAGCCATGCTCTGCTGAGACGGGCTTGCCCCAAGCCAGAGTGCTACGAGAGCAAGGCTAGTTGTTTCACCAGCTTGGCTAACTTACATAAATTAAGAAGTCACAGTACTGCCAACAAACTTTAAAATTCAGTTGACTATAAATAAATTATTTTGGAGGATGCTAATAAATAGGAGAATTGTCCTAAACTTCTCTTTTTCTATGCAAACTTGAAGGAATAGAAGTAGTTTGACCCAATAAATGTGTAAGCATGGATTCTACTGTTAAAGATATCATGTATAGCAGAGTTAGTAGATTATGAGGGTTGTGAAGTGTACAAATAAAAGTCCGTTTCATATAAACTCCAGCTGTGCAAATTCAGCTGCAGGCCCAAGAGGAAAACTACAGCCTTTTACTCTTATGCAGATCAGCAAAAAACAAGAATTAAAATAATATTTCAAGCCAAACTGCGCCTCCATCCATTGGATGTGTAATTCCACAGTCTTTAAGTTTTAAAGCTGTCTTCCTTCCACGGCAAGTCTGAGAGGGAAAAGATTTTAATGCAAGCACCAATTTTTTTGTATATCCCTTCTGAAATGAGCTTATGAGGAGCTCATTATTCATCCCATATCCTAGCTAGAATTAATAACACATCCATTCCTTCTGATATCTTATCAGTACAGAGCTGTTCAGCTATACTGCATTCAGGTGAAGTAAGGTACACATCCAGGTTTACTTGCTTGAGAACCTGATGTGAGTTTTAAGGCTCAAACAATCACGGGAATTTCTTCTCAAAGCTCCTCAGTTTCCCTGGGCAACACTGTCCCTCGTACATATGTCTTCATTTGTCCTGGTTTCATTTCTACACATTTCTCTTGCTGCCCAGACCAAAGGAAGAACGAAAGTCTATAAATCAATGACATTTTCACTAGCCTTGTTCTTGCTCTCTCTTTCTTCCTTCTTGAAGTAGCAGCTCATCCTGTGACTTTCTTGCTTCTCCAGTTTTACCACCTTCAGAATTCCTCAGATACTTTTATTAATTTCCTTTTAAAATGACAGCCAATTCAAGATATGAAAATCACTACTGATTGCATAAATAAGCATTTATACTGCAGTACACAGGTCTTTAGCAAAACCAATCTTGCATGGATTTACATACATCTCATAGCTTTTTAGGGCAAAGAACCTGTAATTTGGCACAAAGTAGTTCCCCTATTGTGGAGTGGCATTTACAATGACAGTACTAGGTAAATAACTCAGGCATCCAAAGACAAAATTCATCCCTTAAGGTCATGATCTGGACTAATGTAAGAAAATCCTGGAGAGAGTTTAGAAACTATGGAGCAAGGAAATGGATTATACTAATCTGTGAATTCAGTGATTTTTTTTGTGGTCTGACAGATAAAATGCAGATAGTATTTTTCATTCAGTTATTACTCTTAGTGTTATCTAACTTATTAGTATGTTGACAAGGTATATATGTCCTTCACACACTTTATAGAAGGCAGGGTTATACTGACAGACAACTATTTTCCACACACTTATTCTACAAAACAACTTTTGTGCAGCTCTGACGTACAATTTAGATATAAATAGATAGGCATATGAAACCCATTTGCTGTCAAAGCTTAGTCCTTTTATTTTAACTGCTTATGGCCTCAAATCTGGTTTTTTTCTCAGATTAACAATGATGTACTTTCTGTTCAGTCAGACTGCAGCTCTACGTGGAGATCACAACTCTCAGTGAAGGCTATTTACTCACCAGGCTCAGTGAGAGGGTTCAGCACTGTCCCCACATACCAAAACCCCGTCTTCACTGGCTTCCCATAAAACCCTAGCAAGCTCACTCAGGATTGCTTCTCCACTTGCAGTCCCATGGCTGTGCCCTTAACAGGCAATGTGACTCTAACACTTGTCCAGAAGAAGCACAGCGCTGTGTTCTCCTTCGAGGCAAATGCATGACAGCCTCAGGAAAGTGCATGAGCACAGCTCTTCTGCCTCCAGGCTTGAGCTGCCTGGTGCCCAGCCAGCACTGGGAGAGCACAGAGCTGCAGCTGTACCTATGTAATTATGGACCTTTCAGGACTGTGCTGCTGCTGAAGCCTGAAGATGCATTTCTGTCAGTAAAATTTGCAGGGCATCAAAACATGTTCTTCCACAGAGACCAAGAGCTAAGTGCTGACCAGCTAGGATCCTAGATCACATCTGATGGCACCTATGTGGTGGATAGGTCTCATCTTCACAAGCCAATCCCAAATAAGAGTCCAAAGCAAGACTCACCCAGAGACCCGCATGGCACTACTCCCAGTGAGCTCATCCTGCCCATATTGCAGTATCTTTACAGTAGATCTACTTGTGGAGAATGGGGAAGGAGTCCTAACCTAAACTCTGTCTGTATCTGTTCTGATATCCTTGTCCCTGAACCTGGGTGCCATGCGAAGGTCATAACCTCCTTCCCATAAAGCCATGATATTCAGTGTTTAATTATTTTATATACAATACAATAGCTCTAAGAAGACATATTTTGCTGCCTCAGGAGAGGCTGCAGCATGCTGGCTAGTTCACACTGATGAGAACTGAGGTATGTTGGCTCAAATTCTTGCCCTGAATCAGTGATGACATTTCCTTTTGGGTGGCCTGCTGCCTACTAGGAAATTATTTAATGGGTGAATGCTGCTGGTATTCTTTGGCTTTGTGTAAAACCTGTACCTAAGCAATAGGAAAAGAATAGGAAAGAATATAATGCCTTAAAAATATAATTAAAGCACTAATAGGTGAATGGGGAGATCTGGATTCTGGTTCTTATATCAGGCAAAAACAGAGGGTCCCCTGCAGACTCCTTAGTCCAGTGGTTATATATTGCTTATAGGTTAACTTTCCCTTACAGGGAAATGGGGATGAACCCTGAGTTTCCAGATCCTTCTGCCAGATGGGATTTGGGGCAACCCCAAGGGATGCTGCTACATCATTGCTTTTGATGCCATGTTTTCCTACAAACATGATGGGTACCAGAGCGTGTAGCTGTGCTTATGCAGGAGCCAAGTCCCAGGAGTGACTAAGCCATGCAAGAGGCACAAGTGAGTGCTGGCTCTTCCACATCCCATCTTCAAGTGCCCTGGGAAAATCCACACCTTGCAGAGGGACACTGTGTACAGGTTTGTTACCCTAAAGCCGGCACTGACCAAGGCACCGCCTCCACAAGGCAGGGAGGAAAGCAATGCAACAAATCAGTGCACCAGTTCTGGCTCAGTGTGATGGCTGCAGAGAAAGCTCAGAAAGCCATAAAATAAAGATTCCATGAAATAAATGGAAAGATGATTTGTAATTAATTGCTTTTATACGGGATGATATAAAGCAGACTTAAGGTTACAGAGAATTAGCCTGGGAATTGTAGATTTTGCACACACTGTCATGGTTACTTCAAAACTGTCTATATACCACACTCTAACAGGCTTAAAGGAGTTTAAACAGAACTTTTAAATCATTTGTGTTTTAAATAAAGGAGGCTATTTGTAGTAATAATACTTCTGATGAAGGGTTCAGAGTCAAGTGATACATGTGATTGATGTCCATAATAATTGCACACTTCTATAATCCTTCCTCACCCGTAAGAGTTTCGAGCTTACATTTTGGATACTATTAATATTCAGACAAAAATAACCTGTGGGCAATATCATGTCCTGAACATGGTGGAGAATTAATCTATTTTTGTAAAACTGTTTAGGAATGATGGATATTTTTCCTGCTCGAGTAAACACTAGCTCATTCTCTAGACCTCCATTTTCTGCTCAAGAAAATCCAAGTCCAAATGATTTCATGGATATTTAAAGGATGGTGACAAATACTGAATACTCTGAATTTCTCCACTTGATAAAAACCTGATACTATTCATTACATAGCAAACATTTCAGCACTGGAGTTTTCTTGGGTTTTAATTTGTAAGAGAAAACACAATGAATTTGGGAACAACAAAAAATGGAAAGAAAAAATGAGGCTGCCGAAATGTAGCTGTCAAACTAGACTCCAAGTGAAAGTATCACACTTGTTTTTATTCTAGATAAGCAACAGGGCAGCTTGAAATAAACACGGATTGAAATTTTCTTCATCTCTTTAATGAGTTCAAAGAGGCTGAACAAAGACATAGAAGAGTTGAACATTGCTGTGTACAACGCAGTAAACAGATTAAAATTTTATACCTGAGCAAAAAAGGAATTTAACTATTAACTACAGCATGCAGAATAACTGATAAGTTATCACATAGACATAGCATACTGTTATTAGGTTACAGTCATTCAGATACTCTTAATTTTTACAAAGGCTAAAGATGGAAAAAGCTCCGAGACAAGATGAGTAAGTGACATAAAACCACAATAAGGAAAAGCACTTTACCATCTAGCAGCCTTTCCAGAGGATCAAAATTATCTGCTGTTTTATTATCCAGGCAGAAGCAGCAACAATGCAAAGCCTGTGGAGTTAATAACACATTAGACATTTAAGCAGGTCCTGAAAATGAAAATATTAGCAGTTTATGAAGTGCTCACAGAAGACCTGAGCCTGCATTCCCTGCCCTCAAATGCCACTTTAAAGCACTGCATTTGTGAGCTCTTCCCAGAGCAGAATGAAAGGCAGGAATCTGCAGGGAATGACTGATCAAGTCACAGGCTCATGATTTTCTCACCAGCATAACAACTGCCAATTCTTAAGGGATAACTTTTTTTCCCATTTGATTGGCCAAAACCCACATTTCATTTTATGTAGAAACCTGACCTTTCCTCTCACTGAATCTGGCATTTGGGTGGGTTTGGTTTTTCTTTTTTCTGTTTTCACCACCTAATCTATTTCAAATGCTCTAGTTTGAAATAGTTTAGCACAAGTCAAAAAAAGTGACATATTTCTCTTCTTAATTCCCTTGTCTTTGCAAAAGATGCCTGTGGGAGAGAAGGGGCCTGAAAAGTTTGAGGTTTAACCAGCACAGCTGATTCCCCCACCAGACAAGCTTCTTTAACCTGGCAGACTTCTGCACTCCCTGATCTCCACATCCAACATAAAAACTACCCACACCCACCACCAATATTCCTGTGCTACAAATCAGCCGTTTGCCTTCCTCCAGCCAAACCAGCAAACCCTGCCCTTGTCATTTAGACTTGTCAAGAAGATATGGGAGGGATGGAAGGGTATTTACCCTGTTTGAGACAGCCATAAACAAAGCCTCTCCCTTTTATTTCCATGCAGTTGTACAGTTACATACTCTTGATGTCAATCAACGCCCCTCAAATCATAATACCTGCCTTGACTTTCCTGCTACTGTTCCTTCACCATTTATGAACAACACTATGCATTAAAACTGCATGTACCAAAATGGATTCATCCTTTTGTCCACAACATATTCATTTCTTCTTTAAAGTCAGACATCTTAGACATTGGTAGGTTGTGTGAAAGAGTCCCCAGGGAATTGAATCCTCTTTGCTTCTAGTTTCTTCCTGGGTTTGAAAGCTGCTGATACTTCGGGGTGGATGGAGTCCAGCCGCTGTTCACACTGGAAGGCCGTGAGGAAGGCCGTCCTGTAGTTGTTATTCATCCAGCCATAGAGAAGGGGGTTAGCAAACGTTGAGCACATGGCAATGACATGAAACACCGTGTAGATCAGTTTGTACTCTTTCAGGTCTAACACCTGACTGTCAATGTCACTGACCAGCTGGAAGGTGTGAAAGGGCAGCCAGCTGACAGCAAACACCACGACGACGCACACCAGCATCTTGGTGGTTTTCCGGCGCCGGTGGTGATAGTGGTCATTCCCCGCCCCAGGGCTAACGTGGTTCTTGAGCTTGGTCCAAATACGGATGTAGGCATAGGAGATGACTGCCAGAGGCAGCACATACTGGATCAGGAGCATGGAGATGCTGTAGATTGTGCCATAGTTGAGCTGCCCCTCCCCTGGCCACTTCTCAGAGCAGACCACAATCTTGAAGTCAGGAATGATCTCAATCAAGGAGTACTCACGGAAGATGGCTAGAGGACTTGCCAGCAGGGCACTGACTGCCCAGGCAACTCCTATAATCAGGAAGCTGATCCGCTTAGAGATTTTACTTTCCAAGTGGTAGACGATGCAGCGGTGACGATCCAGAGCGATCACAGTCAGTGTAACAGTAGACACATGAACAGCCAGGGCCTGGGCATAAGGCACCAGGTGGCACAAGACTGGGCCCAGTTTCCATTCGCCCAAGAGCGTATAAACCAAAGTGAAGGGCAGGCACAGCGTATTCACCAGCAGGTCAGCCACTGCCAGGTTGGCAATGAAGAAGTTGGTCACTGTGCGCATGCTCTTGAACTTGATGATCACGTGGATCACGAGGGAGTTTCCAATCACCCCCAGCAGGATGATGGAGCAGTAAGCAAAGATGAGAATTATTTGCACTTCAACAAGCGTTGTGCTGTCCTTCAGTTCTGGCTTAGGGTCCAGAGCCAATTCGTTGAGTGGTGTGGTGTACCTTGTCAAGTACAGCTTCGTGAACAGCTCCATTTTCATTTCATCTGTCTGGTTTTCCTCACCTGCTGCTTCCAGGGGCCCCATCCTTGCAGCAGCCTGGTCTAAGCCACAAAGCTGTCCCTGAAAACAAAACAGTACAGGAACAAGTGGAGAAATTGGTCCACATGGGCTAAGACAAGAAGCATCAAGCTAAAGCCACATCTCTTTCCTAACCCACATGCTACATTGAAGGATTAAGAGAAGATCTGTCTTAATATATTTAAATTCTCTTGCCCTTACATTTCGAAGTCTGATCCAGTAATATTATTTAGGCATGACTCCT
>NW_008238448.1:7590093-7592743 GCF_000691975.1 Corvus brachyrhynchos | reverse complement strand
TTAGGCATGACGCCTGCTGAAAATTGGAACAGATTTCAAAAGCATTCCAAAGACAAAGTTTGCCTAAGTAAATGCAGAAGGATTAAGATCCTGCTGGGCAGCATACCATTTTTTTACAATCCACTACCTAAAACTAGTGCTGATTTAGCACAAGTCTTCCAGTAATATCTATGGGAATTCTACATGGACCAGCACACCCCGGACTGTTATTAGCATAATAATCTTCCAGCTTTTCCTTAATGAAAAGTGTTTCCTTTAAATAGTTACTAAATTCTTACAGGTTTATGCCCTTCCTTAATACCAGTGAACTAATTAATTACTGGGGTCTTTCTTAAAGAAACTTTGTTTTAGAACAGTTTTTACCATGATGCCAATACCCCCCCCCCCCCCCCATAACAGAATTGAATAACAGCATTTCTTTGAAATGACTGCACAACTTATTCATGCTGAAATCAACTCAAGAAACAATTGAAACACAGTTACATATAATATTTTGTTTCTGTGTGATGTTTCAGAAAACAGAGCTCCTTGGAGACTGCCAATCAGGCATTCATTTCTGACTGCAGTCACAGGGAAGACCAAATCATTCCCCTGCTGATGTCAGTAAGAATTTCACCACTGGCATAAAGATCACGTTTTTTTCTTTTCCTTCCTTACACAGGCTGAGTCAAATTCTGTGCTATCCTATGACTTCAGTAGGCACAATATATGAATGGTTTACAATCAGTTGCTGTCTTGGATTTCAGTCCAATGTAAAAAAGTACACATCCCCATGCAAACTGCTCAAAGCATGGGTGGCATGTTATCCAAGAACCATGAACCTGGGGATTCCTTTCCCTGGCCTGGGAAAATTCTAAGAAATTACCAGTGCCAAGCAAACTTACCAATAAAACACCACTGTTCACCACTGAGAGGAAAGCCAGCCCTGATTTACTCACACTATTTCCCCATTCATATCTTCCCTAAGGAAAGCAAGAGTAGAGAAGAAATGTCACTTTCTTGCTTCAAGTGTTACGCATAGCTTAACCCTTCTCAGATTCAAGTCTGCCTAAAGAAACAGCTACTGATGTGTTTGGATTAACATGGCATTTTAAAAAATTCTTGTTTTTTTTAATCAGCTCCATTTAATTCCTTCCATCTTCAGAGAAACATTTCAGCGCAACAGAGGTACATTTTTATCCCTACCCAGTAACTATCAGTGAGGGACATCCTTCAGTATGGTTTCCAAACTGAGAAAGGAGGGTTGTCTGCCAGCAGGAGACTGAGCCCTTTTTGCTTGCTTCTATCCCACACAATATCCCAAAGAATTTCTCAGGGTCAGCTATTTTTGCAAAAGCAGCAGATCGACTGCATGAACTGAAAGGCTAAACCGGTCAGAATTATGCCATACTGTTTAATCTACATTTACTCAAGAATTAATAGTGTAAGCTGAGATGTGCCAGCTAGTCCTACTAGTGTACCCTGCTGATTTTAGCAATATAATCAGTTTTCAACCACTAGCCTAAGCAATGGATGTCAGGAAGGGATTCCTTATCAATACGCCTTTAGTCCACCAGGTTAAAAATGTAAGAGATCCACCACAATTTACACAGTCAAGGCTATGCAGAAGTTCAGAACTCTGAGGAGCATTTTCCTTTGACCCATACCTACACCCAGGAATTATGCTTCCATATATTATTACAGTAGAGATTTACTGAGGTCCCAGGACTGTCAGATGCTTCAAAATCTCATAATTTTTTTCAATGCAAAATAAGAGCATGTCACGTCTACACATAGAAGTAGAAAGGTGAAAGGGCTGACAAATTTAGGTTTTTTCCCCTTTCTTGCCATACATCCAGACTGAAAGATGCAGCTCAGACAAATAACATAGCATCCCTTTCTTCCCAAAAGTATCTTCACCCATTTCCCTAGTCCCTGACTTTCTGTTAATTCCTACTTACAACTCCTTTGTTTTAGCGAAGCCTTCTTTTGTTCTGACACTTTTATTTTGTTACTGCCCTGTTCAGGCTGATGAAAGATGCTTTGGTCTTCTCAATAAGACAAAGCTGACGGAGAAAGAAGGGACAACCATGGTTTAAAGCAGAATGAGCTGGTGTGTCAGCAAGCAATGAAATAAATTGGACAAGTTTGACATTGTCAGTGGGACAGCTATGTCGGCAAAATATCAGCTGCTTTCAAAAAATGGGGATAAAACTGAGGTGCCACTCCAGGTGGTGTTTGACAGGACCCTTTCTGTTCTTTTTTGATATAAACTCTCCAGGTGATAGCATTTACTAGCGCACCTTGCATACTGCACCACACTGGGGGCTTTTTTCCAGTTTCATTTTCCCCCAGCAGTCATATCCTCATGGTCAGGCATCAAATTGCGTCTAACTTTCGGCACAGAAAGGCCCAGAGAGGATTTACATCGGTTCTGAGAGCAAGTAAGCAAAAAGGGCGGAATACGTGATTACATTAGCAAGCGGCATTCCCATCAGGACCGCAGTGCCTGCGCTGGAGAAGGGGCTGGGGTTGCCGGAGGCGAAGGTGGCAGCAAACGCGCCTCTGGGATGCTGCCCTCCCGCTCCCCGGAGCCGTCCCCGGAGGGAGACACCCATCCCGCCAGTAGAGCCCCGTTCCCGGGGAGAGATACCCATGCCGGGGGCAGACA
>NW_008238448.1:7569995-7589627 GCF_000691975.1 Corvus brachyrhynchos | reverse complement strand
GGCAGCGCTGCCGCCCTCAAGCAGGGATTTGGAGAAAGAGGGAGTCGTGCCGGACCCGAGCTGGTGTACGCGCCGCACAGCCGAGCCTGCTTCCTAGCTTTCCCAGTCCCCGAGATGCCTTCTGGGGCAGCATAAAGGGGATGCCTTTGCTCCAAACAACTGCTGAAATCCTTGCCTACAAGCACCGCAGCTTGCACAGGTTTTCTGATCCTCAGATGTGGCTGTTGCCAGAGCAGGTGTAAGGATGAATAAAGCATTTACATATTCTGTCAAGACCAAAATAAAATATTTCATATTTATTTACAAGGCTAGAAAGGTAGAGACAACAGCTGCTGCTTTTATTTGGTTCTATATCAATAACCTTTCAAAACAGCTCTCCTGCCAGCCTGCTTGACTGAGTTCTAGTGCCAGCCAGCATTGCTGTGCGTCTGGTAGGGTCCAGCTTCGTTAATCAATCCATCAATGGGTTCTGCTTAGTATTTTGCTGGGTGTCTCAAGCTTCTCTCTAGGTATAACTTCTGAGATTCAAGGGACTGTCTTCTCAGTGCATATCTGGGGGACCTGATTTACCAAAACGTGCTTCAGCCCTGGTTGTAGGTCCCAAGAATAGGAACTACGAGACTTTGCTTTCTCTGTGTCTGTAGCACTGATGCTTAAACAATCCTCTTCCCAAACCTTACAGAAGCTGCTCTCCAGAACAGGAATACTCCTTTACTTCCTGTCACTTAGGTAAACTTGCATTCATATTTAAGGGAGTTTCAGGGATCAGCAACATTATCTTCCCTTTTCTGTCCTCTTTTTCTTCCAAAGGAGACTCAATACAAAAGCACTTCCCTTGTCAAAGGTAATGCTCCTTGCTTTCGTTATAGCTCAATATTATGTCCTTATCAAAAGCAGAGAATGTTAAGGAAGCATCAAGGAGTAACTTCAGTGATTTAGAGTTGGTTTTGAAATTCAAAACATGTCTTGAGAACCCCCTTGGATCTTTACTAAATCAGGCTATCTCTTCAGGAAGGGCCTTGCTCTTAAGTCCTTCAGCACTTCTAAGACTGTTAATGGAATGCCCCTAGCTTATTGCAAAATAGATTTCTTTGATGACTAAATAAAGAGCCAGGAGTTTCAATTCTCCTACCCCTCTTTATTCACTTCCCAAGTCAATCCAATTGTAGGATTTACTTTTTGATCTATTAACAGACCTAAATGCATGCCATGAGTTTTAGTAATTAGAGCACTTGTATAATACATGGCTGTAACAGCCTGCAATCCTTTCCTTTCCTTCTCTGGTAAGTAGTCAGCAATGGCATTCCACTGATCTCAGGGGTGTTGCTGTTGTGCCCTACTCTGCACACTCCTTCTAATTTAATGTATTTTTTGCTACTCCTAATGTCTTGGAGGGTGTAATGAAATGCTACAAATCTTTATAATCTGCCCAGATCAGGATTCCATAGCTAAGGGAAGGATGCTCCTGACTTACACTTCCAGATTCCTGGAAGAAGCCAAGAAGAAGTGCAATTTCCTAGAAGCTGTTATGGCATGAGGGTCAGCTTCCCATGCAAGAGAAAGAAGGCGTTATTCCCTGTTACAAGGCAATTCTGTGTTCAGGCACAACTGAAATGTTTAATGGAAATGCATTTCTAATAAAAACTAGCATTTTTTATTGCTCATAAAAGAGTGGAATTTAATGGCCCCATAAACACCGCCTTGAACCAAAAGCCATGAAAATACTAACATCAAGAGCAGACAGAGTCAAGTTGCAAATGGGCAGTTCAACATGAAATGTGCTGCTGCGGGATCACCTCCAAAGCTACTGGGGGTACTTTGCTTTGTGCGCACTCGAATTTCTGTCCCAAAAGCCGTGATAAGCCATGAGTCATTGAATCACACAACCGTGCGTTGGATGGAACTTCCAAAAATCTTCACGTCCAGCCTTATGCTCAAATCAGGTCTAGATGCAGCAGGTTGTGCCAGGCTACGTCTCCTCTCCAGGAGAGTTGTGATTATCTCTGACTGAGGGATACTGCCCTCACTGGGCAGGCCATCCTGCCAGAAACTCTAACACAGTAAGATGTTATTTTTTTGTATCAAGTCAAACTTTCCCCTGTTCCAGCCTGTACCAAATGCATCTTGTCCCAGCCCTGTGTTCCTCCTGGTAGTTGTGAACAGCAGTTAAATTTCCACTCAGGCTTGGCTTCTTTGAGGCTGAACAAACTCAGTTCCCTCAACACCACTTTGAATGATATGTAACTCAGCCTCAATCATCTTGGTGTCCCTTTGTTGGACTTACTCCAGTCTACCAATGTCTTTCCAGCACTAGGAGCCCCAAACTGAACCTAGTTGTGACCACAGATGTGGTGTCACAACTGATAAAATAGAGGGGAATAGTCATTTCTCAACCTGTTGGCTACACTCTTGCTATGTCTTGATACAGACTGTAAAGTTAGACTGTGCAAACTGACTTGCACTAAATAAATGAGCCACATGAACTTTAAATCTCAGCTTCCTATTTAAGGCAAGTCTATAAATGAGCTTTTGCTGTGAATATGTATACGTACTTAGATGAAATTAGATAACATATCCTAACAGCTTGGGGAAAAAAGCTTGTTGGATTTATGTTGTTTCTGCTGTAAATCCCACTTAGGGAGGTATGGCAGGGTATAGATATCTGATTTATGTAGTTTGCCTCTGGCAGTATCTGTTCAACTGTCTTTACTGTTAGACAATTGTCTTGTCAAATTCTGTCCAATATGAAGGTTTTTTTCTGATGGGACAATAAACATTTCTGCCAGCTCCTCCTAAGTTTACCAATTCTCAGGAGCAAACTAAAGGTCTGCATGTAGTGCGCAGACTTGAAGCAGTAATTACTTTTGTTTTAATCACAGAAATAGGAAAGAGTTGACAGTCCTTGTCCATTACATTGTCCAGCATCAGGTTTGCTGAAATGGCAAATAAGGCCTGATGAATATCAACAAGAAAAAACAGCAAGCATCCAATCTCCTGTCCCCAGACATAGTTTTCTTTATTTTATTTACTGTGAGGGTTGAACATAAAAGAAACCGCTGCCCCTTGATCACTGACCTTTAAAAGCAGTGCTGTGCTGCATGCCACTCACTTGACCCAAACTCTGCCAGTCCCTACTCACACAGATTTTCCTGGAGTGAGTCAGATTTCAGGAATTTAAGTGTTCTACATAGCATGGCAAATCCGTCAAAAATAAAATGGGAAAAAAAACCCTGAAAAATGACCTTGATAAAAAATATTTATCATGAATCTGTTATATGGTACCCATACAGAGATCATATGGTGTAAAATTACATAGAAAAAGGACTTTTTTTGTTTAAAAGGTCAGAACAAAAGTGTTTAAATACCTTAAGAGTGAATTTTCTACTTATATAGATCTGTAAACATTTTGTCATACGTTTATAAACTGTTATCATTCCCTTTTTGTTTAGATTCAGTCTCACAGGTTCAATTCTACTTTTTTCTCTTTTCCTAATGCAGTAATATAACTGTATGCACAAAAATGTATCATCAACTTGCCTTAGATGCTGAAGGAGGTAAATACAAGTCAGCAGGTAATGAAAGGAATTGGTAGATATGTATAAATACCAGCTTGGAGCTGCTAACAGCAGTACTTCACAGCCAGTGCTGGTTAAACAAACAGTTTGGTGCATCTCGTTCAAAAATGATTGCACCAAAGGCTCACTTCAACTGGCTGTTTGTTCCCAGGCTGTGGCTGAGTTTTCACACAAGGCAAGACTGCAGAGCTGAACGCTGCATTTCAAACACAGCCTTCCCAAACCTCCTAGCGCATTGCATGCACTAGCTTCATTCAAAGTCAACACTGTAAGATCAAGTAGTTCATCCAAGAAATGACAGGTTTAAAGTTGCCCATTTAACACCAACACATGCCTATTTGTATTTACATACCTGTGACACAGTCTGTAATTAACTAGACACGCAGTTTTTCTCTAAGGTCCAGAGCTTCATTCAGTGTTCCCAGTTGGCAGTGCTTAGGCAATGAACAGGTCCTTGATATTTCTTTATATTCTCAGTATATATTTTGCCTTCTTATTCCTTCTCTTTACTGACATGCTATCCTTTCTCTGCAGAGAATATAGAAATTGTCATTTCTTCAGAGGGTTTTCTATGCTCTTTTCATTACTACATCTCAGTCAGAAATACTCAACCTTTATTGAGATCTATTTTCTGTCATTTGAATTCAAGGAGACTTGACAGCGTGAGGGCCAGGAAAACACTAAAGAAGCCCGGATGTCTGGCTGCACCCTCTGGTTCACCGTGGTTTCCACACAAAAAGGTATCAGAGAGCAAGCTCCTCACCTGAGGGAGCTACTCCCTGGCTAGTTGTCAGGCGTGTTGGGGGAGGCAAAGAAGGAAAGAGGGGAAACTCCTCATATAGGTTCCACACACACAGCGAACCGACGCCAAGGGACTAAAAACAAAGAGCCAAAAGCTGTAAGGGTCCAGGGATTTTATACTGAGGGTTGGAAAGGCGGGGATAAGGGATACAGCCAATGGGACAAAGGGAAGGAGGTGGGGTTGAAGCTGAGGGAACCAATGGGAACAACACATAGGAGGGAACAAGAGAAGCAACGAATGGGATGTTGAGGAGTACAGAACTTTCCAGAACTAATGCATAGTTAACCAAGAGAAATGAATATTTATAAGTTCATACATAAAACAGGAAGGGGAAAACATTAACCAATCATGAAGTAATGTGCAAATCACTAAACCGGGGGATGATGGGCTCTCGCCCTAACCACGCAGTGTGATGTTAAACATCGGTGCCTGGCCACTGGACGCTGGTTTTTGCTGTGCTTTCAGGGGTCGGGGTGGCCACAGCCACTTGCACCACCACAGAGACTGGCCAAAATTTAATAGGATTTAAAAATACCAGGAATAAACAACTTTACTGTATTTTTGTTGCTTGCATTTTAGACATTTTTTCCTTCCTATTTTTCCTTAGTTGGATTTCTTTTTAAATAGATTTCTGAAAACTCCAGAATCTAATGTAAAAATGACACTTCATTAGGGTCTTGAAAGCTTGGTGTACAACTAGTTGTTGCCATTTCTAGAGAGCTTTTAGATGTTCTCAAGGCAAGCATACTCTGTTTATTTTAGAGTACTCATCACAGGGAATTGATTCTCACATACGGCTTAGAGCTTGGATATTGCACACACTTCAGTCCTCAGTTTCTGGTAGCTGGGAAAGCAATGTATCTCTAAAAGCTTTCCAAAAGTGAGTCAACTATATCTGCTTCTTGTATGCTTGCTTGTATGTCAGTTACTTCTAATTCTAGAGATCCTTGGCTGTTACAAGCAGCAATGCCACTTACCCTTTGCTTTGTCTAAAAATTATTCTTGTAACAATTTCTAAAAGTTATGGATGTTCTTAAAACTGAATCAGATGCTCTTCAAGCTCAGTTTTTGACTTGCTGATGAAATCTGTGCAGTGTTGAATGAGTTGTCTTTGGGACAAACAGAACTCAATCTGAAAGATGAAAAACTTTCAAATATGTGCTCCCTCCTCTCCAAGTTATGTATCTCAGAATACAGAAAACTGGTCACAAAACTTACACACATTCTTTCCTCCTTGTAGAGAGTGCATAGAGCACACAGATGACTACACGTTACTCAGAAATTTATTTTAGTGAGCTTATTTTTCAAAAATATCCATATGTTTTGGAGAGTGTTTTTTGTTATCATATGATACTCTTCTCATGACAAAACCTTTACATGTTGCTCTTAAGCTCAAGGAAACAGGTCATCTTTTGACCTTGCTCAGACGGCCTTCATTAGGATGCAGAAGATTGCTGGTTGGCATCTAGGTCCTGAAGAGGTGCTCCAAAGAATCAATATGCATAGAGTAACCTATCAGAAATTTAATTATTTTGATGAATAATGGCATCTATGAATGAAGACAGCCCTCCTGATAATGCTGTCTGACATATAATGCCATGTAAAACACATCGTGTTTGTTGTGAGCATAAACACAAAATGCAATTAAAAACAGTTTCCAGTGATTCATGAAACCGTGTCATCTTATATAAAGAAATTATTTTTTTCATTTGCTAGGACCCAAGGGAGTATCTTTCTCCCATGTTGGTGAAAGTAAATTAATTCTCATAAGGTTTTTGCACACTATTTCAGTTAATTTTCCCACATTTACACAGAATTTACATGCTGTTCTGAACCTGTCACTGGCTTCATCTGGAGTCATTCTGTACCTCTGTGTGACATTTTATGCAATAATGTCTTTTGGTAAAAATACATGGCATTAAATTAATGGATGTCCTTTGTAAGTATTTTTTGTCCTTAAGAAATTACTTCAATCGCTGAAGAAGTTGAAAAAGAGCACTTTCTATACTTGTTATCACTCATTTTAGAAGTGAAGTAGTTACTGCCCATTTGTGCACTCTGTCACAATTTTGGAACTTCTGAAGGTCTAAATTCTAGGCTAAGTGCAGCAAACCTGTACAGCCCCCTTCTCAAACTGGAATCAGATGACTCAAACGCTAACATACAGAAATGCTGAGAAGTTTCAACTGGTTCATCTTCTTCCTTGCTGATACTTTCCATTACAGGTGTCACACCTACCAGTGTAGTGAAACTTCAGTGCCTGATTTTTGACTGACAGCACTGTTTGTGAACAAGTTAAGCTTGTCAGCCTATCTTCATAAGGCTGAAAAGCGCTCTAATGCAAAAAGTCTGCCTCCCACTCAGAACTGAACTGGCAGTTTTCTACATGAACTCTGCTTTCCTTTGTTAATTGCCTGTGATTCACACCCACATTTTCCAGAGAGTGATGGCATTTTAATTGCTAGGGGTATTTTAGGATGGAGGAGAGGCAATGGGAAGAGGCTTGGGAAAAAAGTGGGTAGGGGTTTGGCATGTTTGTAAGGCTAACTGTTCTGTGATTGCACACAGCCAGACCAGCAGCCAGAGCACCATCTGTGCACACAGCTGATCCATCCCGCCCGGCTTCAGCACAAAGGAATGTGTCAGCTCCCGCTTTTCCAGAGCAACTGAAAGCCTCCTTCATGCTCCACTGAAATTTTGCTACCATTCCCTGAAGATCTATTCCCTTCACCTTGCACGTCTGGCTGGCACAGCCTTCCTTCAGCAAGAAGCTCTTTCTGCAGTGCTGTTTTTGCAGGTTGGAGTGGGGAAGATTCAACTGCTCTTCAGCATCACCTCCCTGTCATGCAAGCTGCAGAATGATCATCTCAGGGCCCTGGGGAATGGTAAGACACATATGATCCCCCCAGAAATGCAAAAACATCTCAAGAGGCTGTGTGTGGCTGTCTGTGATGGAGGTGTTTGCATCTGAGATAGTTGTCTTAGACTTCCTTTAATGTCAAGGGAGACCTACTTAGTCTAATTAGTGGAGTTTAAAACTTTATTATGTTTGGTTGGATGAATTGCACCCCAAGCACCATCAGCTGTTTACAAGACCTTCTTGAACCCTCGTGGAAACCTCAGCAACTAGTTCTTTGTACACTGTGGGTACCTAAACTCCAGTGAAAGGGATTCCACCTGTTGTTAATGGTATCACAAGGATGAGCGAGTAAATTTTCTCCCCATCGTAATTGGACTGGAATCCAGTGTATGAGTAGTTTTTCCCCAGATCCTCAGTGAAGTTTAAACATGTAGTGTCCATTGATTTCAGGTACACAAACTATACAGGCTTGGAGCCTTAATGCTTTGCAGATTGTATCAGATTTATCCTCATAGGATGTCTGTGTGATATTCTCTTTCTTGTTCACAGAGGCTTGGAGGGGCTTGTCTGTATGCAGAAACTGTCCAAAATAGCTCTCTCAGACAAGTTCCAGATACAGACTCTCTTCCTCTTAAATATCCTTTACTGTGTTACAGGCAAAAATTCCTATACAGCAAGACCTAGACTGCCAAAAATACAAAAGAAAACCCAAACCAACAATTGTTTTCATCTGTAAACCCATACTGATATCCATAAAAGTTTTTGTCATATTGGCAATCTTACACATTCACACAGTGCACTAATTCTTCACCTAACAGTGTACATGGTGGCAGGTTTAGATGGATCTGCCATTACATGAAATTAATATCACACCTTCCTATCAATAGGTTGCAGTGAAGACCAGAAAAAGCAGATTTCTCTATAGATTCTGCAGCAGAGTTTTGTTGAGTGACTAGAGACCACCCCATTCTGTGAATCTGCACACAATCTGTCTTACCCTGGCTTCTCTATTAGGTACAAAAAATCTAGTTTGCGGCTCTCACCAGTTCACCTTCCGCCTCTATTCTGAAGTCTTCCCTGTGATTCTGGCTTTCCTCCAGCATTGATTCCTGCCAGTCAGAACACAGGACACTCTCATACATTTCTGTCTTCTTTCATTCCTATAACCTTCCTCCCAGCATGGTGTCACCAACAAACATCTGTACATAGCTGTTTTTGCTATTAACCTCTCCTCCTGAGAGTATCGGATGCACTCTTGTCTCTCCTAATAGCAACTTTTGTTCACCACCAAAACAGAAGAAAATGCTGTTAACATCTGTGTGTGAAAAGAGACATCTTCTTTATCTGTGTCTTCTGTCTCTACTAAATTTGAGAGTGAAATTTAGCCCATTGTTTCTTTATCATCTCGTTTCTCCCCTCAGCAAAGATTAATTACCAAGTAGTTTTGTATGATTTTAATGCTACAGTTCTGTTCTTCACAGTGCAAATGTATGTGGCCTACATAGTGGGAAAGTAGTGAATATAATTAACAGAGGAATTATGATGAACTCCTGTGTAAATTTTGTTAGATTTTCTACCACCTTATGACATTTTAAAGAAATGATACCAATGAAAAAGTCAATAGTTAACTGATCTGCCTTGTCAGAGACAACAGGCAGAAGCACTGAACAAAATTTTTTCTCCATAACATTGTATCTTATGCCGTGCACCTAAGTATTAGCAAGGCTAAGCATGAACCTGCTCCTTGTAGAAATCCCGACATTTCTTCGCTTAAACATACCTTATATATCTCCTCCTTACCTTCATTGCACTGAAAACGTTATCTTTGTAAAGAAACCTGAGTATCAAATATTCTTTTGCACAGATACTTTACAATACAAGGCAGTAAATCCATGAGCTTGAAAACAGAAGGGCTTCACCACACTCAAACTTCTCTTTAGGCAGAGTAATTCAAGGTTTCAAGCCCTTGCTACAGCAGTGGCTCACAGCACCCACAAGCCATCACATCTCCCCTTGTTACCAAATGCAGTAGGCACGTGCATCTCCAGTACCATCTTTATTTGGACATGTACAATTTATTTTGACTCTTAAGGAAACCTACAATAGTTTTACTATTGCGATGTTGTTTTAAAGTACTAATATTTGCTAGTGAGAAATACTTAATCCCTTTTTGTTTAGGCTTCTTTGTGAACTTTTACACAATGAAGGAGTAAGAATATTCCTAGTTAAAAAATAATATAAATGACACACCCAGTTCTCTGACTTTTTTCTGGTAAACTCAGAAGAACAGTGCAGTAATACTCTATCACAAATTTATAGATATGACTGCAGAGGTATAGTGTACTATAATATTAAACATTATTTTAAAATAATTCCCATGCCAAATACAATCGTCAATTTATGGATATAAATAAAAAAAAATCTGTCTTTCTGTCAAATATATCCATTTATACTGAAGAGTGTTTATATTAGTAAAACTTTAATGTATCAGGAAATTAATAAATAATACCAAGGTTAATGAAGGGGAGAAAAAAAGTTGTATACTTAAAAATCAGGCTTATGTGATTATGCAGCAGTCTTTAGGTTATTACTATTTTTCTAATCCCAGGTAAGCTTAATTCTGCTTGAGTAATAACTTCTGATGTTGTATAAGTGAATCTGCCAGTCCTACGCTGGTGGGCTATTAATTGATTCCAAAGCTAATCCACATTTTTTACCCAAAAGTTTATACCATATACATGTGTTATAGTTTAGAAAGTACTGGGATGGTGGTGTAAAAAAGGCCAATTTAAAGTCAGGGCTTGGATTCTGCTATCCACATTTGTTTAAGGAAAGAGGCCTTGGCTTTGGTGTTAAGCAGTACTTCACTGCAAGCCCTGCAGCTTAGAAAAGGCACTGAGTCTGAGGGAAAAGTGTCAAGATCCAGACTCCCTATTGTGGCTGACAGCTACCGTGCTGTCTGCTTTTCATGAACGGCCTCTTCTTCTGCAGAAAACTAGTCAAAAAGGGACCAGTGAAACTAAATGTATGAGGATCTGGGATTGCAGAAGTAGTTCCAGAGGGGCCAACCCAGAAGCTCTGCAAGGGGAAGCCTTTAATTCTTCTGGTTTTTAGATATTCAGGGTCAGGGGACAGAGTTATCCACTCAACACTTACCTGCTCTTTTGGAAACTATGACATTGATTTGTGGCTGTTGTTGAAAATTGGAGCTCTTTACCAGCTAGCTAGCTTGGAGCCTGTAGCAGAGGAGGTTTCCACACTGAGAAGGCTCCTGCAGACACTGGATTTTGTTTTGGTCTATCCAAAGCAGATCTCTTTTAATTTATTGCAAATTTTGTAGCATCTCTTCCCTCAGGCAGTTGTGGTCTAAGCTTTTCCACCCTAGGTAGACATTCAAAGGATGAAGTCAATATAAAAGAAGCCAGCCCTCTCATCTTCTCGCTGCTCAGAAACAGCTTCTGGCAGCCAACACTTGGATTAGTGCAGGATTTAATACCATTTCTGTATACAAGTGGTGGCTTTCACTGCACTAAGTAAATCCTGTAAGGGGAAATCCTGCTTTGAAGCTTTCTGAAGTTCTACAAGTTACCTTGTATATATCAAAAATATATTTTATTGGGTTTTCAACAAACCCATGATAAGATGCCTGGCAGAAAGCTACTAAAGCAATGAAGCTGCTGTAGGACTGGTGCCTGTGATTTGAAAGCTGCCTACAGAGTCTTTGTCACTTTCCAGGATAAAGAGTAAGCAGTAGAGTATCTTAGGGAATTAGTCTTATTTAAGATCTTCATCAGTGACCTGTGGAAGGAAGGGATACAGGAGTATGTCCCAGTTCACAGATGATACTGAGCTCCTGCAGGGAGTCAGATGACACAGCCACACATAGAAATGAGCTCTAGAGAGATGATACACAGCTGAGTGAATGCAGAAAGAAGAGGCAGATGAGTTCCTGCTTAGATATATAGTGCATCTAGGGAGAATAATCTAAGCCATGCTTACACAGTGCTGAACTGAAACCTGGCAGCTGGAGCTCAGGAAAGAGACCTGAGGGTCTCTGAACTCATCTGCTCAACATGCAACAGCAGCCAAAAATGCCAACAAAAATTTCGGGTGTTCTCAGAAAAGATGGTGAGAGCAAACCAGAAGATACGAAATCTGGGTGCATTCACATCTTGAACATTCTGTACAGTCCTATTTACACATTTTAAGAAGGACATATAGAAATTCAAGATAATGCAGGGAAAAGCAACTAAGATGTTTAAAGGGATGGAGCAGCTGCCTTTGCAGGGAATCAGAGGGCTGGGACTTTTTATGATCTTATTCCTCCCTCAGGCTGAGTGGGATATGGTTAAGGTTTATAAAATCTTGGAGGCAGTGTGTAAAGTAAATACAGAACTGCTGTTTCCCAAGTCTTGTGGTGTCCTCTGGGCACTCACTGAAACTGTTGGAGAGCAGTTTAAAACCTGCAAAAGAAAATCCTATTTTGAATACTGCTACCCGCTCTCCCTTCTGAAATCTGCTGTCACAGAAGGCTGTGGAGCTCCACCGAAACCAGCAAGTTTAAAAGGTGAAAGCAGACAAATTTCACAGCAGCAGATCCATAAAGGGACACTAAAATGAAGAGGTAGGAACATACTCCCTGGCATCTTTGGTGCACTGGAGGGTAGTGGAGGAGTATGAGGGGAACGGACTGCAGAGAGACAGGATCATGAGTTGTCTCCAAACAACACGTCCTATTGCCACTTCTGGAGACGAAATGGATTATTAGTTTGACCCAGAAGGCAATTTTCTATGTTGTCATGAAAATAAGACCCTGTGCTCCTTTGCTAGAGCTTAAACCTGCCACTACAGAGTTATTTCCACCCATTTAATTTTGATTGCATCTCAGTAGGCAGTCAAGGGTGCAGAATTCGTCAGCTGGAACAACTGTGTGGTAATTATCAATGGCAGGGATATTTTTTTGTTGTTTGACCATGGCATTTTTTTCAGTAGAATTAAGGAAAATATGGGGGTTTTGCAAAAATGAAAGGAGGTGAACAGATATTTTCAAATAACTATGGGTCTTCTGTATAAATGTATGGAATTTAAAAATTATGTAAATTCAGTCAAATAAGATGTTGATTGAAGAGAATAAGTAAGGCAGGCACAAAGAGAATTGTTTTTAATGAACATATTTTTAGGGCTTTGTTCTGCTACAATCATTAAAATTTCTGGATGAGAGTCCAGTTTCTGCAGCTGAGTATTTTTCCCAGGTTCTCTGATGGTGTTACTGTTGTACTTTGCATGGTGAGCAAACAGTTTTTCTCAGGAATGAGGAGTTGCTCGAATAAAGGTATTAAGCTGGGCCTACATAAAGGAAAACCAAAAGTCCTGGAGGCTGTATAACCCCTCTGCTAACTCATCCCATTCAGCAGAGATACCCTGGGACTTTTAAGTTTCCATAAGTATCAAACACTGCCTTCTCCTCACGCAGCCTTTTCAGCTACAACTTTTTGTCTTTCCCCGTCCACCTTGTTCCAAACACCCCACACAGCAGAGCGTTTCTTCACTTTTACCTATTTCTTGTCATTCCCTCTCCCAGCTCACAGAAAAGGCTGAAAATGCCAAAGAGCTCTCCACAACCCCTCACCAGAGGGTGACTTTGTGTTGGAGAAAATACTGAAAAAATATTTATTTTCTATGTTGCTAACCATTCCAAGGGAGGCTTGAGTACTTATTTATATTCATCAGTTATCACAACCTCTTGAGGCAATTATCAGTTGCAGTTTTGATACCACTTTACTGTATCACAATGCTGAGAGAAGACAAGCGAATCACATCCCCTGGAAATGTGCTGTATTTGAGAAAAAGGTTGAAATAGGTGAGGGGTCTATTTTTTATTCTTCTTTTTTTTTTTTTTTTTTTTACCCCTGGAAAGTAGGAGAGCAAATAGCTTATTGGAGGGGGAAAAATCTCACAGGCTAATTAACTGGCTTTTGAATTAATGGATGACAATTTGGTCTTCATGTAATTTACATTCTATATATCCCTACATATAACAGCAAGAGTAAGGACCAAAATCAGTTATTATCTGTTATTATTATTATTATTATTATTATTACTGCTTTTAAGTTTAATCTTCTGTTGCTTGCAGCAGCCTTAACTTGGTCTGTTGTAGCCACACACAGGAGAGAAAAAAATTGCTGTAATTAAAGATGGGAATTTGTTTCTGTTTCAATGTGCTCAAAAATCCACTGCTTATTTCAAGCACTGTGAAATTTAGCAGGTATTTAGAGGGTACATCAGGATGTGTTAGTTGAAATCTGGGATCAAGTGAGCTGGAGATTGTTGAGGAGCAATCACTCAAGGTATGAACGTTTTTGTTTTCTTGTTTGATGTGTTCTTATAATGCATTGCTGGCACAGTCCTTGGACAATCAAATCATAATTCTGATCACGTCTGATTGATTTCAGCTGCTTGATGTTTCCCACTGCTAGCACGGAGGCATCACTACCCAGCATGTAACAAGGAATCAAAATTTGAAAGCCAGTATTCTCTAAAACCAGTTTAAAGACCTCTCCCCCCTCCCACAGCACTCCCTACATCTCGCAGTGAATTCAGCTGGAGCAACTGCAGCTGTTCTCTATGCCTGTTTTCAGCTTCACCAGGGACTGACTAAAGGCTGCTGAGATGCACAGCTCAACTCCTCCGATTTGCTTTCAGTGCTTTTTCTGCACTGCATGTTCCGGAAATATAACCATAAATCTTCCTCTGTCACGATTCCAAATAAATCATGGCATTGCCATGAAACATGAGAGAGAATACAGTTAAGCTGTCCAGGAGCAAATCCACAGGCAGAATAGCAGCACCTCTAGTGCTGTAGAAGCCAAAATGTTTATCCCTCACATTCTTTGCTTACAGATACCCCTGGGACCAGCACTGAAAAATACCGATTTTGGTATCCCCCAGAGGAAATTCAGCAACATCCAGTATTTAAATCACCTTTGAAGGCTCAATATCCTTCAGATTCTTGGGTATGACTGACAGTATCCATAGCACTGGCTGCATCCCTCAAGCCATCATTGCAGAGACCTGAGTTAGCTTACTGAAGTCGATTGGGGAACATCTCCCCCTCACACACTTTGTGAACATTCTCCAGCTTTCTCCCCATCAGTGCTGGCAGAGTGCCTTAGGAAGCTGCCAAGAGCATGTGCTTTTACATCCTTGACAACACTACACGAGGGAGGTAGCTGGCTCTTGGGCTCATAAACCCAGTAGGTCGTACAAGACATCAGCAATTTTCTTACATCTCCCTGTTCCCTATCTGATCTTGATTCAGTCCAGAGTGGAAATCACAGCTTGAATCCTAAGGAATGATCAATAAAACTGTATTATTCTTACAATCAGATGGATTCTCCCTCCTTTTCTCTCTGTGTGAATCCTGAGCCCAAATTTTCTAAGTCTGTCAATATATATATCCATTGTACAGTCAACCTGTGTTCTTTCCTTTGATTTTTTTGTCTTCTCCTCTACTGAAACTGTCTTTTATCATTCTCGCTTTAACTTCAGATGACTGAAGGAATATACAGGCTTCTTCAAAAAGCATAGGTTTTTTTTACATGAGCCATGACATGATGTACCTGTTTTCGGCTGATCTACTTCTCTTAAAAGGTAATACACTCAGTGCATCTTGTAAAAAGAAAGAAAAGATACATCTAAAATAGCTTTTGTGGATATGGGAAGGAGAATAAGTAATTCTATTATAAAGGACCATTAGCCAAGCCAGCTGTGGTTGCTGAGAGTGTTCAGAAGCAAAATCTATAACGTAGATTGAACACATCCACACCCGTGAAATGATTATGTCTTTTTTTTCCAGTTCTTTTTGCTTTTAGGCTGAAAAACTTGAAATAGGGAAAGTTGAAATTTAGACAGAGGCAGAGGCAGCTTTGCCAATTCTTGTAATGTTATTGCAAGTATCACAACTGTTAATGCTTTCTCTTCAAGTTCCAAATGCTACCAGCAAGACATTGCAAAGGAATGTACATTTCTGAGTACATTCTGAGTCCTTCTGATCTCAAGCAAAGGTTTGAAGCTGCTTCAGAAATGTAGCCTAAAGAATAAAATAGGAAGTAAATAAAAATGCAAGGCTTAAAGTCTTGTGACTTTTAAACAACTGTGATGTTTTTCCAACTGCATGAATTTTGAAGATGGGATTGGCAATACTGTGCATCATAGACTTAATCCAGTTGAAGAAAATAGACCTGTTTGGTGTCTACTTAGAACACAGGAAACACTGTCCTGACTAAGAATTACTTTAATCTTTTATGTTCAGGTACTCTTCTGATTCAAGACCCCTCTATGTTTGTAACCTGAACAGGACTCCAAAAGAAGTTACTTACCTTGCACAAATGAGCATGGAATGGCCCCTATTCAATAGCCCAGGAAAACTGCCAATCTACTAATGCTACACTCAGCTGCTTCTGGGCAGGAGTTCTCCCGTGTGCAGTTTGAGAGGCATTAACCATTCAGCTGGGCTGTATCCCAGATTCTTCTTTCAGGATGCCTTTGGCATCAGCTGCAAAATAAACTGCCATGCAGTGCACTGGTCCTCCTTTGGAGGACTCCTGACTGCTCCTCAGGCTATCAGTGGAGGTGAATTCCACTTTGTTCCTGGACACTGAGCACTTGTAAGCCACAGCTTAGGGATAACCCCTTACCCCCTGTTGTACAACTCTTCCTTTACAAGGGTCATCCTCCCAGCTGCCCTGTTTCCATTGAAGACAGTAGTAACTGTAGTTTGTTTCAACAGTGGTGATGGCTACTAATGGAGACAGACACTGAGGCAAATACTGGTAGCAGAGGTTTTCTTCATTTACAGTAGCAGACCTGCCCCAGACTTGCATCTCATCCCTCCTCAAGAAATGTCTATGAACATGGACATTTGAAACAGGCTCAAACTCAGCTCAAGCTACCAGCAGTGAAATAGGTGGGATGTGATTTTGTTATGTTTGTTCTTGTCTTTTGGGAAACATTATGTTTATTGGAGGTTAGGCTTGCCCTTAGGGACTCAGCAAGGCCATTTTTATCTCTTTCATAAACTGAGGTATTTGGCAGTACATTATACTTCTTTGTTATATGGAGGTGAGCAATATCTAAATGGAGACAGAAGCAATTCCCCCAGACTGGGCAAGTTATCAGAAGTGTTTATTGCACTTCATGGTGTCTGAGAAGAATGGTTCAAATTAAGATCAAAATTAATCTCAGAAAAATGATAATAGCTTTGTTGATTTTTGCACACAAGAAAAAACCAAATCAAATAAATTACCACTGTTAAGAGTAACATTGTAATTGCCTCCATACTAATCTGTATTGAGGGTGGAGTGCCCCTGGTTTAACTTTGTCATGCAATTCATTTATTAGGTCTTTCATCACAAAAATGCTTTATGTACCAGGAAAGACAAGTCAGGAGACAGTGGTGCCCTTTTGAAAACAAGACTGCACAAAGATGTGATAAAACCCCAAAAGAAACAAGTGATTTCAGGGGAAATCAAGAATGAAATTTGTCTGACAGTACAACTAATAATAAATAAAAAGAAATTCAAACAACGTAAATGAACCCAGATTTCCTAAACATATACCAGGAAGAGTTTGTTACGTACGGAATCGCAGTGTGTTTGTTCTGTGTGCACTTGGATATGAGAATTATACTGTAGCTGTAAAATAATAGAACTGGTGCTTGAATAACACCTCTCCTCTATTATTCTTTATAATATTCTTTTAAAGTCACTATTCAAGTCCACACTTTTTTTAATATTTTATAGCTATGAAGCAACCTTTGAAGCACTGATATTTCTAATTTATTGAACAGGCACCAAAGTAAAAATTTTGATATTGTATTAGATTGTGTGGAGCACATTAAAGAACAGTTTGTTTGGGCCTTATCCCCAAGGAAATTAAAATTCTTGGCGATCCTGCACAATGTTAACCCTTTTATTTCAGGCCTGTAACAGCAGGGACTACAACTTAACATGTCATTGATCACTGCTGTCAGAGGACCTCACTGCTTACAGAGGACCTTTACATCCCAATACTAGATGTTAAACTACTTTAAGGGATATGTCAGGATTTCACAAAGCATTTTTATAAATATATGTCCACCTATATAGGCATCACATGCAGAGAACAAAAAATTTGTAATTGATACGAAAACTCAGATTTCATGACGTCAAATGCAGTTAGATAGCTCAATTAACTCACTTTGTTCTGAAAATGTTTCCAAAGCAGAATTCCTCATCTAGACAGAAATGGTCAAGGCTTATGTCTTGACCAGAGCAACAAAAAGCCATTCATCCAACTACAGAGCCAGTGGTTCGGTTGTTCTGACCCAAAAGAGTGAAGATGAGAGAAGGGACAGCTGTGCACTTGTTGACTTGAAGGAAATATGTGCCCAGCCTCTGGCACATGGCTCTGAACGGGTGCCTGAGGAGAGCATTGCAATCCCTACATTTTTATCCCATTCAGTGCTCCTAACAGTGACCAGGGTCAGTTTCTTTTAAGCAAACTGCACTGAGCCACAGGTCGAAAGGTTTGATTGTCCCTCTTTAAAGACTGAGTGATCTGTCTGCCCTTGGCAGTCTGCAGTACAGAAAACAACCCTCTGTTGGGCACTTGCAGTTACTCTTCATGGCAGAGAATTTGTGTTTAGGGGTTCAGATTTATAGGCTTTCCAAATGCATGTTAGAGCAGTTTGAAAGTTTATCCTCCCCAGCTGCGCATCCTTTCTCTCTGCAGAGGTAATTGCTCCTGCAGCAGAGACAGTTGAAAGGCTAGCAGGTTGTGTGCTCTGTTCATGACCTGGGGCATTGATTTCAGCTTGCATTATTGACTGGCTGTGCTATGAGCTTAGGGAGCAGAATGCCTTGACTTATCATCCCTGCTGGACATAGCTGCAGCAGTTAAAATGTTTATCAGCTCCCAGAGGCCGTAGACAAATCCCACAGGTATTGAAGAGAAAACCCTAAATCCTACCCTGGCAGAATGCTGAGGCTTATTACAAAGCTCTATTTCCCACACTGAGTGTCTCACTCTTTGGAAGGGGTTAGGAGAAAGAGGCAGGTGGCTTCCAGTGTCTCTGTGTCAGGATTGTCAGATAACCCTGGTAACCCCTCCACCTGATAGTCAGGAGAGGGCCAAGCACACCCACAAGAAGTGGTCCTGGGAGAAGATAGCCTGAGAAACTTTCAAGCTGGGAGTTGAAAGGCAAAGGAAGCTGAAGTGCTAAAGTTGGCCACTTGGGAAAATGCCTGAAAGGGATTTGGAAAACTCAGTAATGTGCACTGCAAAGCCTAATCTTTAAACAGAGCAGTGACCTGTAGGAACCACACTGTGCACGCAGAAGAAAATCCCAGGAGGCACCAAGTCAACCAAAAATCAGGAAGAAATTGCCATGACAGACAGTTGATTTCCCAGCATCACCATGGAGCCAAAGAATGCCACAGGCTGGAAAACACTGTTTGTGTATTCACTTGAGTGAAGACAAATGCAGCTTCAGCATCTATTCCAGCTCTGCAGGGGAAGGGACTAAACCGTTTTTTCCCATGTGCCACGGGGACTAGTTCACCTCAGGAGAGTGCCATTGTGGAAGGTGCACATCCCCTCTCTTTTGCCTGAGTAATGTGCAGTCTGAGAACAACTAATCTAAGAAATATTTTGGATATTTAGTTGGTAAATACATCTGGATCTCCTTGGCATGCCCAAAGTTTTGTGAGTGCCAGATAGAAAGAGGCCTGGAGGGGCTGTTATGGATGCAAACCAGCAGAATTTAAGCACCTTGGGGGTAAGGAAGCAGTTACTTAAAAATTCTGAAATTTCTATTAGCAATTTAATTTTGAAAGTACACATCTTAATTTGCAAGCAGGATCTAGGTTCCTTGGTGGATTTAGTCTTTTTGATCTGGAGATATTTAAAAATGTATCAGTGAATCAGTGGGAGTCTGGGGCTTTGAAGTCTTTTGTGCCAGTTTCCATCTGTAAGCGTCTGAATACCTAAGTCTGGGCCACAGTAAGTTCTTTGAACCATGCTGAAGTGTGAGGTTTTTCCACAGCCAGAAATGACCTTGCTTGAGCAGAGAGATTTCAGCATGGAGCAGAAAAGTGGAGTTTAGTAACATCAAAAAGTCTCTTTGGGTTGGGCATTCCTATACAGGAAACAAAATAGTAGAAGATACCCAGGAATTGTAAATTATATTCAACCCACTAAGCACAGGCACCATGCAGAGAAAAATAATTTTGGGTTGACAGGTTTTTGTATTCCCATTCTTACACTTACCCCACATGTGGAGTAACTGCTACTGATTTCTGTGGACATTAATAGATCATGAATGGTTGGATTCAGTGACAGACTGTTCTTTTCCTATT
>NW_008238448.1:7559226-7569863 GCF_000691975.1 Corvus brachyrhynchos | reverse complement strand
CCTATGCCAATCCCACCTCCTGCTTGCAAAGCTCTCTTTTTTTTTTGGATGCTTCTGCTAAAGCAGGGGCCAAAGAGTGGGGCAGCAGCAACTGCACCAGGACTAGCCCTTCCCAGCAGAAATGTCACTGTCACAGCTTTTTCTTTGGGGATGACAGCAGCAGAAAGACATTCTCCTGTCTCCATCTGGCAAACCAGCCCTGCTCCATCCCTTCCCTCTAGTCCAGAGTGTGCAGCAGATCAAGGAGGGCCCAGATGCAGGGAAGCAGCAGGTCCCTTGCATCTTGCAGGCCTGGAGGGTGATTGAGGACAAATGCTGGGATGGGGATGAGTGGGATGTGTGGCTTTTGAGTCTAGGGAAGAGGAAGAGTAGACAGGGATTCCAAGAAGAGGCATGGTGAGGAGGGGAGGAAAAAAGTGGCAATGAGGTCTTTCTGCTTTGCCAAGCTTCCAGTTCCCTGATACCTTGTCTTCATCCACTCAGAGCTCTTCAGACTTCTCTGACCCTTACTTACTGTCATTCTCTTTCTCCAGGAAGCTGAAGTCTCCACTGACCCCTTCCAGTCCCACTCTCACACCTCTGAGGTCACTAGTGATCTCTTTCCATCTACTCAAACCCATTCCTCCTCTCCACACCTCCTGTCCTCCATCATCATCACCACTCTCACAGTCCTCATGTAGCACCTCCCCACTCCCTCCCATAGAATTGTATTGGCAAAGGTGATTATTCCAGTATTTCTGTCTTTAAAAATTTCAGTGCTACCCTTCTTTGTCACTGCAGTCTTACAGAGAAGAAACCCATAATAATGACATCCTGTAAAGTTTTTCATAAGACAAGTGTTTTTTCTGTACGCTGCCTTTGTGATAGTCTTCTGTCCAATACCAGGCTTCAAAGTTAAAATGCAATGTTTTACCCAGTGGTCAGCATGAATAGGGTTAACCATACCCTTGTAATGGCTGGAAGTTCTTTTAAATTACTCATCCTATTTTGATGAAAATCCTGATTAACAAAGTGCCCAAGGAAATTTTAGAAATTAATCTATTCCATTTTTTAATACCTATGTTATTCTGGTAAAAGTTAACTTTGCTTTAAATAATTGTCGTTTTTGAGGCAGTGGAAGAGGTTTGGCATGTATTCAGATGCCATCTGATACCCAAGTCAAGATACAGCATTGCATGTGTAAATGATGTTTACACAGAATAAATAAGAAGTGAATAAGTCAGTGGAAATTGAAATAATAGAGAGAAAAATAGAGAAAATATAGAAATAAAGCAGGAAATAGAACTCTATTGCTGCTTTCCATTGTAATAGCCTTGCTAGAAATGCATAAATAGATTCCATTTATAAACTCTTAAATCCCCTACTAGAGATTAGAAAGAGCAACAATGTAAAATTCATGGTATTTGTGACTGGCCTTTATCGACAGAGAGTAAACAGCCACAACTTCTAATAGAGCTTCTGCTGCTGGTTTGACATCTCCATGAGAGGCTCATTCTGGAGATTCAAACTGCACAATAAATATGTCACAGAAGCTTAAGCATCTCTTAACATAAAGACATCCTTATACGTTCTCATCTTATTGGTCTCCCAGCTATTCACATTCAGGCTTTGAAGTGTCTGCCTTTATTTCAGCCCTACCATCCCTTTTTTACTCTTCTGAAGTTGCACAGAAGTTGCTCAGGAGATCAGCACCAGCATCTCTGTGACTGATATGTAAATCAAAAACAAGTGGGAAAATTGTAACGAGCCTTGAGGGAGACAGAGTGCTTCTTTATGGTACTTTCTTGATGCTCAAATTATTTCTAGTTTTCAAGCAATTTCTAAGGCTATCAATTAGGAAGGAATGAGTAACTGAGGTTGTTAGCACTGGAGTAATTCAGACTGCTCTTTCAGCTCTCATTTAAGCTGGTAGTTACTGAAACTCGTTAGTGGCAAAAAGCAGAGCTCTCCTCCTCCCAGTCCGTTTCTATCGAACTATCAGAGAGCACTTCTAGAGTGAACTGACTGTCTTGTCAGAGAGGTGTCTTGTAGAAATTAAAGAGCTTGATGTCTCTAGATGTCAGCTAAATATCCCCTAAATGTATCCTCAGGCATCCTGAGCTTGGTTTGTGGGTGAGCATAAGCAAGGACTCTGAGGTAAGGAGTGCCATACACCTTGTTTATGCTCACCTATAAACAGTTTTCCCAGATGCTGAGATTAATTTCCTCTGTTTTGCTAACAAAGCAGCTGTGGCAAAAGTTTTGTTGGCGAAATAATGAAGTGAAAAAGAAAAATCAACAACGATTACGCTAATGAACAGTTATATAAAATCCATTCATTAAAAAGCAGGAAATGAAAGGGATTATCATTTGGCAAGAATTTTACGCATGGGAAAGGTAATACAGTGGGTAGTGGATATTAGACCACTAGATATGCTCTAGTAGAGAGGGAAATCAAAGAAATAAAATTTTTCTCCTAAAAGTGTGCCTATAGCAGAACAAATATTGACTTGGGGCTTAATGAAAGAGGTTTTACTAGTGCCTTTTCTTCCCTAAAAAAATGCCAAAAAACCAAGGGCTGATAGTTTTCCCACCCAGCCATTAATGTGAGAAAATGCCACATGTTCTGTACATATTGCCAGAAGTAGAAGGGAAGGTCTAAGTGGGAGCCCAAGCCAGCACTAAGCAGAAATGAAGAAAATAATACATTTTCTTTTTATTTGAATGGTTTGAAGAAATCGAGCTGCAGTCCCAGATTTATATATATATATATATATATCGTCATTTAAATCAAGGGAAATACCTTATTAGAAAAACAAAGAGGTGTGCAGGAAAGGTGAAAATTGAATATTCCTTGTTTTACAGGTGCCTGGTATTTTTTCATCCCAATTTTATATTTACTTCTTCAGTAGAAGGAAGCAAACCAAAGGAAACCTAACCCAGAACTGGAAAAAAAAGGTTATTTGAATATGCCATGAGTTCAGTGCCTGGTTGAAATTCAAGCAAACAAAATTAAAAAGCTTGGTCTATTAAGAAGGATTATTTCCAACCACAAAACCTCTCTGTTAGGCACACATTCACCTCAGTAGTAGCCAAGCACTATGTACATAAGTTCCTAATTTAATGCAACACTGGTATGAAAAATTGAAAGCAGTAAAATGCAAAAATTTGAAATGGAGTATTTGTTTGCCCATATTTTCCCAGTTTTGCAATTAAGTTTCCCATTGCTGGGGGCCATCCTGACTTTCCTAAGGTTGCAGATTCACCATTACTTCCATGCTTTCAGTCAGTAATTACAGCAAATCCCTATAAACTTTCAAATCATCATTATTACATTCATGAAAAGTATTTGAAAGCAAAAATATGTCAATAGCACCATTGTGCTGCGATTACTTTTCTTACCAACTTTGAAGCTGGTTCCTGTCTGAAGCCCTATGTCCAATTAAGTTAGATCATTAAAAAGCAAATTATCTAGAGGTTTTACTGTAATAGCCTAACTTTTCTTTGGCCAAACATGAAACACTGAACTTCCAGGGTATGAACTTCCCTCAGCAGTGTCTGTTTTGAGAACACTGGGCTGAAGAATGAAAGAAAGGGGGAAGAAGCTGTTGGATCAGTACCAGAGTAACAACCCCTTATTGAATGGATCAATGCTTTCTTAGATGCAAGGAGGGAAAAAAATCTTACCCTAATCTATATTCTGGTATTTGTAAACCTATAAATTATTCATAGCTTAATCTGAGCCTCTTTCTTGTTCTGACAATAAACTTGACAATCTTATCTTAAGAATACTCCTGCTTTGTGAACCCTGTTGTGCAAAACCCCAAGCCATATAAGAGAACACGTTTAGTTTAACAGAAGAAAACACTGCACATGCAATTTTACTAAAATACTAGAGATATTTGCATCTTAACTCCCCACGGCTCAGAAAACATTAATGTGTCTTCTCCTGTGGGTCCAGTTAGAAAGAATACAGAAGAGAGACACATGAGGGTGATCCAATGAGTAAGAAATTGTGCTTCAAAGAGAGTTGGAAGGAACTGATGTCTTTTGCCAAATGGAAAAAGTGAAGATGGGCATTTGTCCTGGTGACATCTCGAGCGTGGGGCATTATCACAACATGAGTTGCTAGAGACAGGGAGACTGTGGGTGCCCCAACAGAAAGAGCTGGATCTCTCCTTCCTGCGCCTCTTGTAGTGGCCCCCATCAAGTACAAGATATTTGACTAGATGGATACCACCTAGAAAAAGAGGGAATCTTGCGTTCTTACACATTTGGTTTAACAGAGTGCAACTTGCCCTTGCACACCTTGCTTGATTTTTTATAATATTACAATCCACGAATTAGGAAGTATTTTAGAAAACCTAATCATTGAAAAAATTGATGCATCATGAAGGCTGAGAGAACAGAGAGTGGATTTTTATCAGCAGTAGAAGGATAACAATAAGATTATAGACTAAAGGCTTGTGGTTTGTATTTATATATCTGAGACTTGGAGACAAAGTAGAGGCTGTTATCCATAGATTTATAAGACCTCTCTTGCTAAAGAGCTAGATCATTCTTTTTTCTATTGGGCTATTTGAGCTAGAGTTTTGAAACACGCTCCATACATTTTGGGGGGGCGGGGGGCTCGGTGAGACATTAGAAAGTGTCCCATTTAATAGGATCCATATTAATTTTGCAAATAATCAAATACTTTCTGAATTAAACTTTAACTAATGAAAGGAAGAGTATTTCTAGGGTTTTTTGATCAATATACATGTATGAGGAAAGAGGATGTCTAAGAGATCAGAATTTTGCAAAAACTGTCGTTTCCCCTGGAAATATGGGTTTCCACCAAAGCAGCCTGAAAGCTACAAGCAATTTGTACTGTTTTAGAACATATTTTTCAATTGAAATCTAGTATAATAGAAATAAAATAGAAATACTACTGTATGAGGAAATAACAGAAGAATAATATTTACCTGTTTGTAGACGAACACAGAAAAATCTAGTGTACGAGATGAAATGCAAAATGTAAACACTATAAAAATACAGACATATATTTAGTGCAAGTGCTGAGCCCCCTCTAATCAAGGATATTACAGGAAATCCTGCTCTTACAATGCATGGGCAAGTAGAGTCAGGAAATCTTCATGCACTGTGTTTCTTCAGTGCGGGAGTGAGACAGCCCAGTGTTCTCAGACAAGAGGCAACAGGCTCTGTGCGTTCAGTGTGCTGCTCTGTGGGAAATGAAAAAACCATGCTTTAAAAGTATGAAATAAATCAAAGGCCAAAGAATTATGTCCCCTTATCCAAGCTGCCAGAAATATTTATGGATCTAAAAATCTCAAGAGCATGAAACAATTCTTACTACGTTAATGTTTATACTGGGAACTTTCCATTAGTAAATATATGACAGGGAATAACCCTATCCATCCATCTGCTTAGTGGCTGCCTCAGAAGCTGCTACATGTCAATTATTAATCCTCCTGGGGAAAGAAGACCATTTTTTCTTCTGGAGGCCTACTTTTGTGTTTATTTTTTTTTCTTTTTTCCCTGCTATTTAAAATAATCTTTTTCCGACATCTTTCTTACAAATATTGACTAATATATTTTCTTCTCAGTAATGTGTTCCCTTTTCATGCAGCTTTACCATTTTCTAATAGAATGATCAGGATGGATAAAACAAATCTTTTTCAACTTATTCAAGTCCTTTTGAGACTTTCTTCAGTGCCTTTGTTGCAATGATGGCTCTTCACCAATATTGCTGAGACATTTGAATAGCTATGCTGTTTCTATTTTTATTTATGAGGTAGTGATCTTTCTGGTTTTTAGCATAGCAACAGACAGGAATGCAACAAAGCTATTTATAAAATAAAAATCAGAAGTTTCTAATTTAGATTTTAAAAAAAAAGACAAAACAGTGATAGGTGATCATGGTTGCTGGTACTGTTACTTAAAAGCTAATCAAGCAAGTGATGTTTAACATCAAAGGGAAATTAACTTCAGTGAAGGGGGGTTATTTATTGATGCTAGCCATGTTAGGGAATTGTTGATTTTAGCTGGAATCAAGAAAGGTCACTTAGTTGTTTTGTTGCCTCATGATACTGCTTTTTACAGGATGGTTTCTGCCAGGGTTGTCTTCATTACTAAAGCCACTGTAATAGCATGGGAGAGCAGGTACACAGCATCAAAGTAAATCCTTTCAACAAACACAGGTACTAATTAAACCTACTGATCAGAACTGTCTTGGAGAAAAAGCTAATTTAATCATGCCAATCACTGAATATGACTCATTATGAGCAACTAACTTCTGCGAACAAATGCAGAAACAGACAAAAGTATAAGCTTTAGAAAGTGAATTTGCTTATTTCAGAAGGCATGAGGAAAATATCAATAATAAGATTACAAATTTTCATTTCAGATTGGCTGTTGAGTCTTTTTCTAAGGGTAGATAGATAGCATTATGTAGGCAGCCTGTACAAAACCTTTGCCTATTCTGTGTATCAGCGCATGACTCTCAGTGCAATGCTATTATCTACAAGTACTTAGAAAGCCAAGGGAACAAGAATCCTGTCATGCTGGGCAGTGCCATGCAAACAAACCTACTGCTGGAGACAGTCTCTGTCTCAGAGACACCCTGCTCTCAATAGATTCTTACTTGTTAACAAGACAAAACTGGGCCCAGGAGCATCCACAAGAAGTTCGTGTTCCCACTCTGCCCCAGCCCTGGGGATCCCGGCTGCAGCCAAGTCTGTATTTCAGAACACAGGGAGGGAACATCCTTGCTGAATCCTAAGCACACAGAGAAACTAATGAGCTAGCAAGTGTTGAAGTTTCTTACTTTATGCTATTCTTAATGTGCAACATGCATCATTAAAGAAATGTGTAAGTAAGTGGCAGTCTTTCTTATTTAAAGGCAATCAGCACATTTTATTTAAGTAGATAGAATAGATATATTTTAGAAACATATTTCTTTCAGTAGCATGTTGCATTTTTAATGCCATTATAGTGTGCTTCTGTCCTTTCCAGATCCCAGATTTCTGTTGAAGCAAAGCAAAACTAGGCATATGCCTTGGCTTCTTACAAACTGCAATTATTTCAAAGATGTTTGAATATTAACAAATTCTTGTTTTTAGGAAAACTATGAATTTGAAGTATCAGAAAATTCCACAAAATATAGCATGTTACATAACAATTGTGTTATGTCATATATCCAGTGGTGTAAATCTCACAAAAGCTTATGCATCTGCTGCTTTGCATTTCTTTCAGGTTCAAAACCCACAGAACCTCTGAATAAAATCCAGGTAAAACCACTGGGCCTCACCTGCTTCCATGTCAAAAACAAAGAAACAAATGCAAGTGCATGACAATTTCAAAGTGCAATCACAAATCAGTTCCCTGATAATCAGTTTCCATTGAAAGATCGGCCAAGAGTTGAGAATCTTTTCAGATACAATCTACATGTCGAGTCTAAAATGAAACCCAAAACCTTGGAGGTTTTTTTTCCAAGGTTTGGACTGACAGCATGTACACTGCTTTGGTGGCTGCTTGGACCTGACAGATTCCTGAACAAAAGGAACTGCTCCCACTGCTCTCTCTGAAGGTGGGGAAAGTGCTATATTTCTGCTTTTGCTTTTTTATTTTTCATTTTAGTGAGCACGCACAGTAAAACAGGGATCCAAATGCTGATTAAAATTTTTCCTAAATTGTGAAGCTTTGGATCTGTGTTTGTCCTACCAAATGCTCTGATACATCAGCTAAGTGTTTTCTTAAAAGTAAATGCCCAGGAACACATCATGTACTGAGGGCTTGTGCTGGAAGCAGCTCACTGCCTCATCTGCTTCATGTGCACAGTGCCTGCAGCTCATGGTCTCTGATGAGGAAAACCATGATAATAATGGTTCAAATACCTTTATGCTTATTACAGTTTACATGTTTATTAAGAGATAATTGCATTTTATGACTTGTAACTTCAAAGTCCTTATGCAGTTTTCAGTTTGAAAGATTTACCAAGCAGAAAACCTGAGGAAATAGCAAGGAAAAGTTTTGGGAGGAGAGCCTTGAGATGGTGGATAAGTGTCTGAGAAACTTGGAATTTTTTCACACTGAAAAGCTTTTTCCAGTCTATAGTTTTTCAAGAGTCTGTCCTGTCTACCTGATGGAGGACTGCAGAATGGTGCTTTCATTATATAACACTAAAAAGAACATTTTAGTCCAAATTCAATTGATTTTCTGTCTCTCTTTTGCTGTATCTATCTAAAAGTTATTTGGAGAGGTATTTGAGAGACCTCTTTTGATGCTGCATGTCTCACATAACTCATCTTTGACTCTAGTATGTTTTAATTCCATTTCTAGAAATTAGATAAGCAGAACACTGTACTTTCCTGCTAGGAGTAGATGTTTTATTTGCCATTGCAAAGTCAAAATAACAAATTTGCAAAATAAAAACCATTGTGAAATGTTGCATGTTGAATAACATGTTTTGTTTCCAGATAGTGAAACCAAGTTGTTTGTAAACACCTTCCAGTATTGCTGAGGGAAGAGGTGTGGTAAAGAAAAGGCAGGGCTGTGGATGTGAGCTGGAGTTTAAATCCCTGCTTACCATTAACGTCATAGGGAGAATGTTCTCATTGTTCATTCCCAGGTCCATCACTTATGACTTATCATTCAAGATAGGACATAAAATTGTGAAGTGCTAAACTCGAGACAGAATTAGCTGTTTCTTAATATATCACTTGCTATGTTGGCACTTGGATGCTGTGTTGTGCTGCCGAATAGATCAAAGTGCTTTAGCATGCAGCAAGGTAAAGCAGGTCAGGAACTGTGGCTGGAGGATACAGACATATCCAAGCTTCTACTTCTGAAAAGTTAAGGTGTATAGTAAAACCTGACTTAGTCACCAACTGAGGAAGCTTTTTTTTCCTTTTTTTTTTCTTTATTTTGTGGGGTTTTTAACTCTATGGAATAAATTTTGAGCTTGTTTTTCGAGCCCAGGAAAGTTACACATAATCTATATGGTTCTGAACACATAGAGTTTAAATTTAAGAACTCTGTCTTCATGTGAGCTAATGTTGCTCCAGGCAAGAGCATTTTTCTCCTCTGCTGTTTTCTATTATTGATGTCTTTAGACCAGCTTAACCTAGCTGTGGATAAGTATTAGTTAATGGCAGCAGATTAATTATTATCGTCCACATGTAGGTGCAATAAAAGCATGCAAGTCGGAAGAAAAATACCCTTTCTCTGTGACTCCCACCTGAAATCCTGTGTCTTCTACTGTCAACCACAGTACTCTCTCCTTGATGCTCCTGAACTGCTGCTGCTGAGGGTAAGAAATTCCCACAAATCGTTTCAGTTAGTTAATTCTCCAAAGTAATCACCATGTTGTCAGGAGTTGAACAGTTTAATTATTTATTGTGATAAATCAACAGTATTGCACTATGTTAGAAAGGCAAGAGAAAATGCTGGCATTGAGTTATCCCTTCAATCCTGTGGAAGTGACGTTCTTGTTTCTGTAGCTTGTCTATTGGAGAAGTGAACAGGAGCCTCAGAGCAGAAATAGCCCCCAGCTTGCTTCTGCCTTCCAGTAGAGAGAACATTCAGCATGAATTTCTGTGGATGATGTATATATTATTTCATGGTTACTGTTTAATAGACATCCTGCCCCAAGCAAATGAATGATGCAGCAAGAAGGGAATAATAAATTTTTTAAGTCCCCCTTCTATTCTTCTAGAAATTGTGAGGCCAGAAATGTTCTTGCCCTCATAACGTTACTTTTAAGTCAACTCTTCTCTTGAGTGACAGCTCCACAGTCCTGTTTCTGATGCTGTGACTGCACTTCATTTTATCTGTGGAAAACTCTAGACATTTACATGAGGAGGTACCTGACCTGACTTTTAATCCCCTGCAAGTAACTATTGAACATTAAATCAAGAGGCTGAGATTCCACCAAAATTCTGAGACCTGGTAAGATTGAACAGCATTTCTGTTCACCATCACAGGATGGCCATGTCATGTAAACATAAGTAATGAAAAGCAAAACTCTGTAAGAGGAACAGTCTTGGGAGCCTTGCTTAGCTGAGGTTTTCATGTTATGACTGCATAAAGCAGTGAGAAGAATAAAAGATCAGGAATCAAGGCAATGCACTTTTACCAGGCTTGTCAAAAGCTCCTTCTCCAAACCACCTTCTTCTAAAAGCAAACTCCTAGACCACAGTGTTTCTTCCCCTCTCTGCAGCTGTCTTCAGCGTGATGTGCCCTGTCGCACTGTGGCTTTTCCCTGCCAGCATGATTTCAAGGGGGGTCATGGCCCAGAGGCCTTGGTGTGCATGTGAATGGTGAGTCACATTTTTACAGCAACTCTAGATATTTGTGCTCAACCACCACCTCTGGTTTCAATGCAGGGGGTGCTTCACAAAAACTTCCAGCAGCCAAAGTTCTCAGCAGAGAGCAATCAGCCAGTTCTGAAACCTAGCCATAGCTCTGTGGCTCCCCAGCGCCGGCACCTTGTGATCAGCACTGCAGACCATGCTGAACAGAGCTGGCCTGCCCCATTCCAGATGGAGCAGCCCACAGGACTTCTTCTAATAGCAGGGGTTCATGCATACTATGAAAAAACATTGTGAAAGAACATCTGAAAAGCTGCTTTTCAGTGAAATTCTGTTGTCTTTCAGCAG
>NW_008238448.1:7528552-7558767 GCF_000691975.1 Corvus brachyrhynchos | reverse complement strand
CAGCAGGATATTTTAGGCTTTCAAAACCTTAGAGTGCAGGGGAAGAAGTTCAAGTACTGTTGTTTGAGGAGAAGAGCATGAGAGCCAGTGCACAGCCCCAAGGCACTCTCACTCCTGCTCACAGTGGGTACTGATTCCCCTTCTGCATCAGGACTATCAAGTTCATCACATGTAAAAGGAAGATGTTCCACTGGTACAAGACAGAAGGGCAGCATCCCATTTCTCTCCAACTGTGACTCCCCTCCAGATTTCCCAACAGCAGAGGACAAGACTAGGCTGAAGAGCCCTCCAGAACCATCTACTGTAGAAATTAGATTGACTTTCCTTTGAGGGCAAAGCTCAGACTGTGTTTGCAGATAGGCTCTGGTGAATTACTCTTTACTAATGCTGTCTTGAAAAGTTTGAATTGCTCTGTAATAGTGTCACTGAAAACTGACGTCTTCCCTTTTGCCCGTTTCTCTGACATGCTCTTTAAACTGATTCCAAAGGACTAAAGCCTAGCATATGATCTTCATGCAACACTGTGGAGAAAGAAGAGCACAGCCTTATTGGACAGGGTAATTACTAGGGAAATTTAGGGAATGAAAGCTGTTAAATTAAACGTTCCTCTGACTTGGAAGGAAAAGATTTAGGAGTGAGGGAAAGTCAGGAAAGGGAAACATTATTAAATATAATTTAGCAGGAAAATAAAACACTGATGGCTGTACCCATACTATTTAGTTATTTAACTTACTGACCAAAAACCAAAGGATGTTACCAATAGAAGTAAATATCATAGTGACTATAATGAGAAGTGTCTCAGCTTCAAATACAAGGAGGAAAAAATTATAGCAATTTCACAATGACTTAAGGGAGATCAGCACAACTCCAATATCTTTAAAATGTGTTACTGATGATGACAACAAGAGAGAAACCTAAATGAGTTCTTTCACAGACCAATGCACTGAACTGCAGGAATTCATGTTTATGGAGAGCAGCAAGGCTTGTTTCTTATTTCTTGGTGTTTATTCTCAGATTTGATAGCAGTATTGCCTTCCTACAGCTAACAGAATAGTTGGGAACTGGTGACGCTGTGATGATGATGCCCTGCATTCCAGGATGAACTGAGTGCTGGATGCCCCTGGCTGCCTTCCTAGCTACAATGACTCCACCAAAAGCATGGCCTGACAGAGATGATGGGATGGTGGTTATCCCTCAGATGATTCAGGCAGCTGTGTGCTGATTTCCATGGAAAGTGACATCAAAGTCTTCCTGTGAGTTAGCAGGGAGATTTGGATAGCTATTAGCTACTGGTCTTAGAGCTCCTGACCACAAAATTATACCACCCTAGAGCAAAGTTAGAGAGCTGGAAAAGGAAGCTGGGACTTTACAAGACGTAAAGGCAATCCCACAAAAAGTAATCACCACTCAAGCAGAGCAGTGCTATAAGCAGCAATGCACTGCAGAACAGTTGGTGGCCTGTATTGCTCACAAACAAAGACCCAGGATGGGAAAAGTAAGGTTTCAATTTCCCAAGTTCATGCTCTCACCGTGAAATCTTTGTCAGATCCCAAGGAATGGGGTGAAAACATCTGGGGTTAGTCCTTGGACTCAGAGCCAGATTTAACAAGTAGAGAGGGGATAGTAGCAAACCCCTCCTACAAATGGAGGAGCAGAGCAATCTGCTGGATGAAGGGATACAGATCACACAGACTCTGAAAGAGCTAAGGAAATTTTTAGAGATCTATCAGGAGAAGAGCAGGGAAGCCATCCTGGCAAGGATTTTGTGAGCTTGGGATAGTGGCACTGCAGCAATCTACTTATTAATGGGTGAAAAAAAATCTATTAAGCCCTATAGCCAGGGATATGCTCAATTACTAAATGGCAGGGGTCCCAATGGGCAGGATGTGGTGCACTTATGATATATCAATGGATATGTTTTAACAGAATTTGTGGATAATTGCTGAATTAGTGTCATCCCTCAGAAATCAGTGCACAGTAGGAAATGGTATTAGTTTACTGTGGCAGATGGGGATGGCTCATAGGCTAATTACAGTATCTAGTCTGGATAGGACAGCAGCAACAAAAAGTAACAAAGTGCAGGTTTTGAGAGGGGCATCTATTTCTCTGAAACCTTTGATTACGCCAAAAGTCACAAGTGCTACTGTTAGGTGCCGTAGCAAACACTGTGTAATTTCAGAACCAGATGTGCAGGTGGTGAAGGAATATAAGGTGTCAAAACCAAAAAAGTTACCTCACAGGTGCCAAACAAACAAGTGTGAAATGATCTTATACAAGATAGTGTCCCACAGCCAGAAATTAATGGGATCACAACATCAGAAATGTTTTTTTCATTGGAAAAGCTGGTGCCTACAAATAAAAAGTTCTCTCCCCTCTATCCCATGTGCCACCCCACAGTGAGGGACAACCTGGAAAATGCCAAGACAGGAGAAATGGACCAGGAAGAATGTTGCTTGGCAATGAATCAAGAAATAAAAAGAAGCCTCTGGCACCTGCAAAAATGCTTTGATTGAGCATGCCCAATTATACACTTCTAGACAGGGAAATCCTTTTAAATTAGAAGTGACAATTCCAGATTATATAGTCTTGTGGGGATTGTGGCAGACAACTGGGTGAAAAAGGCATTACAATGCTTCATTATACATTACATTCTGATGGATAAACAAATTAAAAGCTTGGGCATTGCAAGAAACTGAAAGAATCAGAGGCCAAAATAATACAACTGTACCTCTCCAGTATATATCCTCCAAAATACAGTGAGGACTGAAATTCTTCCATATGGCATTTCTTCCAAAATATTAGCCACAGGGAAAGTGGAATTGTTTACACTGATGGATTTCATGGTAGGACTGCAACTGCTGTGTGCCAAGGAAACTCACAGCATTGATTACTGAAGAAATACCTCTGTCTTCGACATCATAAACCCTTTCCTGAGTTTGAAGGCATGTGCTGCTTCAACCTGACTGCTGGATCAACTGGCATGGGGGATGGTAATCAATGTCCTCAGGACTGAATATGTGGAATAATACAACATATCAGTAGTGCATGGCTAATTGAAAAGTTTGGTTCACTGACAAGAGACACTTAACTCAGACCATTCATTGGTTTATACTTTTTTCTATATGCTTTTTTAACTGGTCTCTTGAGCAAGGTGTGGAATGTTGGGAGAAATGGGTTAAATATAGAAGACTGACAAGAAAGATTGTGAGTCAGTCCAGTGACCTTGCAGCTGGGAGTAACTCTTGATAAGCCTGTGTGAACAGCAGGCCAGTGATCCTCCAGCATGGACCAAGTTTAACAGTGCCTGTGTTTCTGCTTTTGTATTTCTGCCCAGGTGTTGCTTCAGGGATTCCCTGGTTAACAAGGTAATCAAAATAAATTTACTCTTTGTATTTTATCCGTGAGTTTGTGGATGTCCCAGCTGCCTGCCTGCACCAATGTATACAACTCTTATCTTTCACGTTTTCGAGAGGGCATGAAATTGTCTGCTGAGATTTTTCCATGTCTACTCTCCATCATCTCTCAGTACAATCAAACCAACTCAATAACCAAGTCACATCTTTCTAAGGTGGAGTAGAAAGCAAGTCATTAATGTTAAACCACTGTCTACAATATGAGATCTTCCACACCTTTAGTTTTAGTGGATTTATTTTTTAGTTAAAATGTGCACTCTGACAAGTAAAACAATTTGGTAAATATCCTTTATAATGCATAAGATACCACAGCAATTTCTTTGCTGTCATGTTCCAGCCCCTTATCACATGAGAAAGTACAAATATATTTGCAGATGCATCCTCAAAGTGGGCAGTGCACAGTTCAAACAAGGGATTCAGGAGAGGCACTGAAATATATGTGAAGACAGAACAGGTGCTTAACTATAAGTTCAACTCAGCATATCCCAACCATCACCATTGCTGTTCTGCCAGTGCGTGCTTTGCTAGACCAAACACTGAAGTCATTTGCTGTTTGGATCCCTCTGAAGTCAACCTGAATTCCTCCCTTGACTTCATGAGACTCAGGTTTTTACCTCCTATATATGATGAAGTCACAGGATCCTACAGCATGGTAGGGATTTTGCCTGCCATGATTTCACCTACAATTCCAGAGATTTCCCCTACAATAAAAAATAAGGTCTTCTGACAGTAAATTATGATATCACATGAGGAAGAGTGACAGAACACTCAGTAAATCCAGGTGGAAAGAATACTAATGGCTCAGAAAAATGAAAGGTCAAGAATCTTTATTCAAGTACGAACTGCCATTCCGCTAGTTACTCTTGAATTTTTTATATTTGTTTAGCACATGCTTTTTTCTCATGGCTTTGGTAAGCGTAGCGTTGTATTAATGTTCCTGTGGTGGCACATGCATGTGCATGTAGTTGAAGCAATCTCACCAAATAAATGCTCAAAGCAGCTTTCCAATACAGCTTCATGACTTATTCATGAGTCATGCTGTTTGCAAATGAGACCACAAATAACGCACACCAAAGGAACTTTCTTCTGAATCACTACTAGTGGTGCCTAATAACTTAGACAAAAAGCTGGATATAAACATATGTTTTACATTGTAATTGCTTTTGTACCAAAACTATTTCTAGGTGAGTCAGATAATGACTCACCTAGAATACTTCTACTTATATACAAAATACTTATCCCAAGATTTACATTTTGCTGCTATGTGCTCCTGGGGATATATTAGTCACAGTTTTGCTCTAAGGATCTGTTTCTTTCTTCAGAGTCAGACTGCAACTGTGATGTTTTTATGGGAAAGATATTCTTCAAGTTTCCATCCTTCTTCCAAATTCCCATCCAAATTGTTTACAGAATAAAGTTTGACCATGCTTGGGCTTATTTAATGTGTAAAACATGTCTGCCAAATACAGAACTATAAATGTAGTGCAAAGAAGTGATAAAGATTTGTTGTCAACTGCTTATGTATAAACCAAGGCATTTCTATTATGGTGACAACTGAGAATTTCTTCTTACAATAACTTTTAAGAAAGTCATATTTCTTCAAACATATGCCCATAACTACAGTCTTTCAGGCAGCATTCGTGTTTCAACTGCATTAAAAGATAAGCTTCGTAAGGAAAGCAAAGACTGGAAAAGGATTGTTCTGTAAAAAAATAGTAATTTCTTACACATGGAATTGTAAAACTCCTCCTCTGTATAACTCACTTCTTAGCTTCCTGTTCTAGGTTTTGAATAACAGTGAGTGTCAATGTTCTAACCCACCCCAGAAAGCAAGGGGAACTCAGGTCCTTGTTAGCAGATCCCTTGGGGTGGATTAGAGTGAAACGACGTTGAATGTTCAGTGTTTATAAATACGTACATGGTTGTGTGTGTGTATATATTTTTATATATATATGTGGATGGATTTATTTTAGAGCAATCTGGTTGCAATGGAAAGCATGTATGTAGCCATTTTGGTTATTATTATCTAAAGTAGTACAGCAATATAAAAGCATAAAAATAACACTTAAGAAAATATATCAGGAAAAGGAAGAAAGAGAAAGAGAAAGAGAAGAGTAGAAAGTTCATAACTTGAATTCCTTGGGCTCTTTAGACCTGGAGACATGGAAGCCATGGAAGTTCAGTTGGGCCTCAGCAACATAAGAAGAGGTAAGCATCTGGTGAGGATTCTTGGCCATCTTGTCATGGAGGCATGAAAGGACATGATTAAGAAAATCGGAGACATTAATTGCTACACTATTTTCAGAGATGGAAGGTTTTCTTTTAGCCCTCACTGTGCTGAAGTTCACCTCAGGACTAGCCATTGGTCCCCCAGGAGCCAGGAGAGCATCTTTACGCCTATACTTTTGGGGCAGTTAGAGTAAATGCTCTTCCTGATGTTTTTGTTGTACTTGTTTACTTTGAGAAAATAATTGGAAATTCATTTAGTCAGAGGCTTGAACATAACTCTCTGGTATACAGAATCAACCTCTTCTTCGTACTTTTTAAAAATCTGACTCAATGCATATTCAATCACTAGTAGAAAGTTAACCATCTCCAGCAGAAAAGACTGTGATTGTCTCCTCTTAGCACAACAGTTCCTGGTGATTGCAGAATTTTGCTCATTTCTAAGAAAACTGCATCCAACTCCTTATTTTATAAAAGACGAAATAAGCTGTAAACCAAGATTTTTCATCTCTTGAGTCCTGTAACTGCTGAGTCTTAGCAAAAACATAGAACCCACATGAAGGCCTGGCCTCTGATACCTTTTGTGTGAATCTCAGTGTAGCCTGAGAACCTCTGGCTAACCTGACCACTAGAAGTGAGATAGATCTAAGCTGCTTGGACTAAGTAACTCAGATATACAGTTTTGATGTGACTGGTTTTCAAAGCATACACCCAGTAACTGCTGCTGAAGGGAAACTGTCTGTTCTTGAAGACAGTTAGTATGGAATGATATCCCCAGCCCTCATCTCCCAAGAAATGTCATGATCAGGGGACAGGCTGGAATAAAGGATAATGATGAAAATGTTGGTTTAAAGTCTAAAGGGAAAGGAATTTAGTACTTGTGGGTAATACAGCAGAAACAGATGTGAACCATCATAGACACAGGACTTAAATTTTTTACATCCCATGCTACTTATTAAATGAAACTAATCTTTTAGGCCAAGGCATGGAAAAAAATCTCAGTTTGAATGATTTTAGTATTATTGGGTAATTGTTTTTCAACATTCTCAAGTATTTTCAGTGTTTACTTTCTGCTGTTCCTATTTTATTTGGCTGTAGATGTTCTTGTTCCCTCTTTGTTTGAAAGGTCAGTGCAATTTATTATTACAATTATTTATCCTTCCAACAAACTAAATCCATGCCTTATGTAAAACCTGCCACTCTAGGCTTATATACTGAATGACTTTGGGTACAAAAGTGATTCATTTTAAAGTACTATCATGTGATAAAGTCATCCCAGAAGGGAATATTTATTCATGTTTAGCAACAGGAAAGGGAGGAGGCCTTCACAGCATCACATGAATTTATTTGGATTGAAGGAACTCACTTCACCTTTGGCTTTGTGAAATATAATTTCCTCTGTCAACACAGCGGCTGCTTTGGTGCTAGAGATCAACACTGGATAAGCTTTATCTTCCACAAGGGCCTCCAACAACTCCAGCCTCCGAATCCAATTGGATTCAGGATGAATCCAATTATACGCAGAAACATAGTGCAGTTGTAATAGAACATGAAAATACAGTTTCTCGATTGGCATTTCAGTATATGCCAAGTTAGAGATTAAATGTACATAAACTTTTTCTTTTGATAAAGTCTGGGTTTTGTTGTCAGAAAGTGTAACTCAGCACAGTTGCTTGTTACAGTTTATGGGCTGATTTTCTGCACAAATCCAGATGCATCTTCTAACAGAAATTTAATTAATTCAGCATGACAGAAACAAAGGGCAAATGGTCATTTTTTTGGCTATTAAATCAATAGGAGAAAACATCCAGAATATAAATATTCAGAACATAGATGTTGTAAATGACATTTTAAAATAACAGGCTTTTGGATTTTGAGATCAACATAGGGCTATCTTTAGAAATAGAGAGCAGGGCAATGCTGTACAGAGCTGCCCTGGCAACACAGCACGTGGCTGATTCCTGTCAGCAGCTGAACACCTTTCAGTGCATAAAGTGGGATGGCTAGTCAGGGAAATGGAGATTAAACTGGAACATGATTGAAAGGGACACAATATACAAGACTGTTTTCTCATTCTACTCTTTGTAAATGAGTAATAAATAGTGTATATAGCAAAAATTAGTAACCTAAAGCAGGAAAATGATCAAGAACAATTACCTGTTTTCTTCCTAAGCTTTTTCTTCCTTGGTAAAACATTACAACCACAATCCCTGCAACATGACCTTCTGGGGTATCAATTGAAAATACTCAATGAAACACTATATTATATCTGATGATATAAAACACTTCTGCAAGAAAATACATGCATTCCAAATAAACAGCTGGTCCTCTGCAGTGGAGAGCCTCATGTTCTTGTGGTTTTGCATAAAATCTGCTTTTCTCCTTATTATTGTGCAAATATCTATGATTTTTGTCAATCTACAACTGGTTCAAATATCAAATAGGAACTACAATGACTCTTAAGGGAATGTCTTTCACACCCAAATTCAACAGATGGAACTGCAGTCATTACTTGCAAGATGTATTGTTTTTCTATCAATCAGAAACATTTCTTGGGTTCATTTGAATACATAAGTAGTATGTATAGATAGATACATAAGTAGTATGTATAGATAGATAGATATAAATAGAAAATTCTATTAAAATAGGTCAGTGAAATTAAGACATTTTAATAACAATTTACAGTCATGGGTGAAAAATAATCAAAATACTGAAACTTGAGAGAGAAGATATCCATTGAAGGCTATGCAAGAAAAGTCACACTAATTGCCATCAATCAGCCCATTCTCCCTCTTCCTCCACAATTAAAATAAATTCTGATTAAACTTTTCCTTCTTTCAGGGTGTATGAAGTAAGATGAGGTAAAGATCAATATCCTGAACCTCTCAAAGGTAAAAAAATATTTTTGTGACTCTGGGATTTACATCACCAAAGAAGGAATACAGGTGTGTATGCTAATGTGTGAAGCTAACTATGAAAATTGGATCCAGCAACTTACAGGGCAAGAGGAAAGACACCAAACTCTAGCCCTAATGCCACAGTTTTGGAGTGCATGGTGACTGAAAGATGTACCAGAATCTTGTTCCTGCATTCATAGGTCACTGGTGATGAGGGACAGGCTTGGCTCAATACATGGGCTATATTTAAATTTATTCTGATTTACCTGCGTTATCTTTAAGATGTAAACATAATTTAAACTTGAAAGATGCCTCACATAACTTGTAACTTGGCTCTTTCCTGTATACTAAGTCAAAGAAGATCTTTTTAAAAACAGGAAATACATAGTAGATGGTGGCTCCATGAGCAGTTACATTATTATTGAATAATTTTATTAAGGGTCAGGAACATTAGCCCTTGCAACAAATAAGGATTGGTCACATCTAATTCGTCACCTCAAAAACAAACAAGGAAATTATGTTAGCAATTAAAAATTAAAGCTGTCTACAGATAAAATTAAAAGGTAAATTAATGAGCGGGGACTGGTGATTTTTTTCAATATTCTCTCCCTGCAGTAAGTAGGACTTCAGTAATGGTCCTCACCCAAGCATAAAGGCTTTGAAACATTCATTTTTTCCAGGTCTATTGTGTAGATAAGCTATCATTTGCTTCTGTTACACACCTCTAATTTTAATAATCCCAGTTAGGTTGAAAGGCATCACAACCACTGACAGAGGATAGTGCATGAGAATCAGCACACACATTTACTATCTCTGGCATGGCTATTGATTTGCTGGCTGATCATGGCCAGAGTAACCTTATCTTCCCCTGTGTGGATTTTTTCAGCTGTCTTGTGAATAATAAAATAGTTGGGAGCTGCGAATGAAATACTACTCTCTGCATTTTATTACCTGCTATAAGCAGCAGGTCTGTCAAAAACTACAGGACATTTAAATGCAAGAGAAGTTCTGTTGTTTTGCTGGCTCCTCTAAATGAAGAAGGAATCACAGCAGTAGCTTTCTCTGGAAACATCACAAGCCTGCTCCAACAGATGTCCAGAACCACTGCTTCAGCCCCTTGTGTAGCCCTGGGTTCTGGATGCCCTGGATATTAGGTCCTCAGTTGTCTGCCAAGCATGGAGTGGATCTTCTCACGGCTGATTCTTCAGGAGGTTGCAGACCAAAAGCCATGAGCTTTTAGCTCTATCAGCTTTCACAAGACCACTGGGTACAGGATTTGTAGCACAGGCTTTCCGATCACACACAACTCAGACTAAAAGAGCATAACATTCTTTGCAGTGAAATTCAGCAAAATATGAGTCAGAGTCACCTCAAACCTCAAGCCAGCAGGATTCATTACAGGGCTTGTGTTTATCTGATGAAATCCAGGAACAGTTTAATGTTAGGTCCAAATTTCTATAGCTGCAACCCCACCATCTCTGCCCTCAAACTGAGTTTTAAGTTTAGTTTACAGATAGCCAGTTTTAGGGACACGTGGATCAAGCATACTCACAGCTTGAGACCTCCAGAAATTCAGTTCCAGACACCTTCTATGCAAACAACATCAAACAGAAACAGCAACTGAACTAGGGGTATCTGTAGTTTGAGGCATAGGGAACACTGCCAGTCTCAGAGGGAGAGGATGTCAGCTGGAGATGTGGATGTGATGAGGGGAGATATGCAAATGTACTCAGAGATTTTAGGTCCATGTGGAAGAGCACTCTCATGGCTACCTGTATCTCCAGGGTTGCATTCTCAGTTACAGCTGCTCTGGAAAGGTTCTCTTCAGCAACCTAAGTAGTTTTTCCCTGAGGTATGATAAGGGAATAGCAGACAATTTTTGCCTAGCTTTTTTCCAGGGCAGAAAGTTGTGCATCCTTCTGCCCCTTGCTTTTGAAAAGAAAATAAAAAACCTCGGGGATGAGGCTGGTTTAATGTACTTATTGGACAGGGGCAGCTTTCAGAAAGCAGCAGGCATATGTAGCAGCTGTGTTGGACTGATGTACAGGCAAGGAGGCACAGCTGTGTTAATCACTGCAAGTGTATATGTGGGAAGGAGGGAGTGCTCCTGCTTTAACCAAAACTCCTGTTCGCAAGGAATTTCAGATCCTGTGACACTGAACCTGTTCCTTCTTTGACTTTGATCAAGAGATTATTTTTAAAACTGTAAGACAAACCAAGGAACAATGCTGCTCTTAATGCTGGTTTTCTGGTGCTGTGAGGGGAGCCCCTCCTGCCTCCTCTCATTCTTGAGGAGGACAAAATATCCTGCCTTGCTGTACAGTATAAAGCCCAAGTAGCTGGATGACGTGACAAGTTCTCTTGGGTTGCTGAGGCAGACAATCCCCAGCAGACTGGGTGCCGAGGTGCTGGGGCACGGGGGCTCAGCAGAGCCTGCAGGGATGCAGATGGAAAAGAAGACAGACGCAGTAGGTCTGGATGTAGCCTTAGCTGTAGGAGGTATATCAAATACAGATATCTGGGAGTGGTGTGTTCCTGAATCTGCTGTGAATAGCTCATGATTAAACTTTCTCAGCAATCTTACAGCATCATGTTTTTCCTGTGATTTATTCAGAGCCTGTAAAGAACTCGAAGCTTAATCAGAACTGATTAGTGCCCCTTCTCTCTTGATTGACACCGAAGTCAAAGCAAGGACTCTGTCTCCCACAAAAATGAGCTTTCATTTTTGAACGAATAAAAGAGAGAACTCCCATTCTCCTCTCTGAAGTCCATTCCAGGAGTATAAAAGGAGTAATACCTTCTGTTCATGATTTTGTTAGGTTTTTTTAAAGCAGACTATCTCACAGGTGATCTGGGGGTGGGCAGTAGCACCCAGAACACCCAGGGAACAGATCTTTGCTACTGGACAAAATGTAGGGCATAAGCCAGCTTTTCCTATAATTGTTTCATGAATAGGCTTGGAGTTCTAATAGATAATGTTAAAGCAGAAAGAGCTGTTTTTATGTCTGCTGACTAAACAGTTTTAGGTAAAAATCATCACAGGGGATGAGAGGAAGGAAGCTAAAAGTATTACTGCATGCTACTAAATTAATGAAAAGAAGAACACACATATATGGTACTGATAACAATTTGTAGCAACTATTAAACAGAGGATCTTCCAGTTATAGTGGGAAATCATGGAAAATATTTTGGGTAAGTGCACCCCTTCCTTTTATTGATAAATGAAACTTTAACTTGTAAAAATTATATTAAGTAACTTTTTACAAAAACCACAAAAATTTCAAATAAAGGAGCCAAAGTTGGATTTTGCCTGCAGAACTGGTACTTTAACAAGGCTTGAATAAAATTTTTGCTTTGGTGCACCCACAGTTTCATAAACTTGCATGTTATAAGCAACCATGAAATGCCAGAAATGTACAGATTTGCCAAAACTGGCTTCTATTGTAGGTTACACTACTTTAGATATATTAAACAAAATCCCACAGAGGTAATTAAAAGGTCAATTTATGCCTGTGTCTGGGAGCAAGCAAGTCACAGAGTCAAAATTGTCTCTGGTACGAGAGTACAGTCATTCAACAGAACTGATTTCACTGGGAACAGCAGAGTAACTTGATTCTCGAGTGTACATGAATTTGTATGAGAAATCTAAGACATGACGTAGACCTATGGAAATGAAGCAATTTTGTATTGACATAGACACTTCTGTGATTTAAATTCTTAGAGCGATGAGGTAGCCCCTATAAAGGAAAAACCATGGTGTACTTTGATAACATTAACGTTCACATCATTTTTACTTGAATCGAGACACTTCTGCTTTGTTGGGTTCAAAGCATGAGCTGAGTGCAGCATGTCCTTTGCTGTCTGAGAGGACCTTGACAGCACAGCTTTCTAGTGAGAACACCCTCAGTGTCACTTTAGTGACACTCGCCCTGATGAGACACCTTCAGTGTCACTTTATTCTGAATCCTGAAAACTTACCATTAATAACTTACAGTATGTAATAGATGTTAATTGTATGACTTAATTAGAGGCTTCTTGTGCAGCGCTTGAACATCATTTGTTTGTTGAAGTGGAAATAAACTGCACATGTGAAATTAATTACATTCTTGCTCCTATTGAAAGCAAAACCATAAACAAAATGAAGAAAAACCAACAAGATATGATGTGGGAAAAGAAATGTAAAAGTTTGTTCTGTGAGATGTACTGGTGTGATAAGGGTGAGGAAGAAGAAAATCTTTCTGACCATCCTGTAAGAGGAATGTAAGTGTGCAATCATAAGTCAGCACCTCCAAACCCATTCTGTTTATTGCATGCACACAACACTGCAACCCACACTGGCTAGTAGGCAAACAACAATACAAAATTCATTTTGATACAGCTGTGCCTGTGAGTACCAGATTGTTGTGCTATGCTGCAATTCCATACACGCTCTCAGGGGCAGCAGCAGTAACAAGCAGGGGTGCCCGAGCAGTCCCCATGAATCTCGTACCCTTGTGTCCCTGCCACACAGATCTGGTAGCACGTGGTGGTGTGACTCCACAACAGTTGCTGCTGCCATGCCAAGTTTCTTGCACATTCCATTGGATCTCCCTTGGTTTTGGAACAACCTAATGTCACATGTGCCTTTTTTACCTTTCTCTCCTGCACGGATGAGACCTAGCAGATTTAAGAGCTACTGCCTGATGTCCCAGACCACTTGTGCTATGGGTTTGTTTGCATATAGGAAGATTGATTTCAGTGAGATTAATGTTGTCTGTATATGATTAGTCTTTAGTCAAGCATAAATCTCACTGAAGAAAACAGGAAATGGAGAAATAAATCCTATATGTCTATACATAAATTTATCATTCCCATCTCCATTTTAGCCTACCTTAGGGATTGAATGGATTTCTGGTGTGTCTTCCTAGAAACCAGCTTTGCATCCTTAAAAAGTGAAATCCCTTTTTTTATTTTATTTCCCAGCCATTGCTTTGCCAGAAAAACAGCAGCTAAACCATAAACATGTTAAGGTTTTGGAGTTATAGTACAGTGAAATGTCAATCCATACAGTTTCAAAATATTATGTGTAGGATTAAAAACAATAACATGGATTCTGATAGATTTCAAAACTAATACAACACTATGAAAACAAGTAAAAAATTCTGAGGAGTTTAGTATTAAAATCTAGTTGATGGTCAGAAATAGTAATACTTGTAAACATTAAACTAGAAAGGTACTTTTTCCACTTCTGTGAGATTTTTCTGATATCAAAGTCAAGTGAGTGGCTAAGCTGAAGTACCCAGAGATATTTTAGATTCCCTTGAGTGCCTAAGACATCTGCAAGGAGCTGGCAGGTATGACACACAACATATGGGAGGCCTATGACTTTCTGCAGTGATAGCTCTGTGCCAGGTAGGATACCCTAGGAATTTAAAGTGGCATTGGATACCTGCTTGGGAAGCTATGTCTTGTTCCTTAAATCCTGTATTTTTCTATCAATTCATGTCCCATTAGGTGTGAGTCAGAGGTGTAAGAGGAGAGAGTAATTAGCTGAGAGTTATGGTTTGTCCTTCAGAAGCATGAGATAGCTCAGGTACATTGTCTGTGGAAGTCTGACAGACACCTAATTTAATTCAGCCTTTGAAAAGTGATAGCAAATATCAGCAAAGATGAAATATTACCTGATTGGCTGTGCTAAGGATATGAAGTCTTGTTACTTAGGTGCACTGAGTATGTGTATTACACATACAGTGACCAAGGCAAACTACTACAGCTTTTTGAGGAGAGGGGGTGAATTGATTCAGTTGCTCGCTGGACTGGACTGTTTGTGGGCTAAGGTTTCAAGGCTAATTTGCCACAGGGATATTTTGACCAGAAGAGTGCAAGGTTAGGCTGTACCAACAGAACTGCTTTAATGATCTTAATGTAAAAGTTACATTAATTGTTATTTAGCCAACTAAGATGTAGTTGGGGTAACATATAGTTAATAAAATGTTTGCAAAGTAAATGAAATGAGAGTATAGAACAACATGCTTGAGGGGTTAATTCTTTGGTGTGACTTTCCTTGGACTTCTGCTCTTTAGCAACTATTCATTCGAAAAGAATAACCATCTGTTTAATACTTTTTGCTTGTTAATGTTCCTTTAACTGTATCAAACATTAATTTTATGCCTCATATTTTGGGGGGTTCCTTCTGTCCCAGTTGTACAAAGTCACAGTAATAGTTTTCAGGTAGGTGTCCAGATATGCAAAATTAATAGCTGCAATTTCCCCTGGTTCAATACCATTATTATATTTCCCATTTAAAAGGAACTTCAATTTGGTAGAACACTAATTTAAAAACTGGTTAGTATTCAAATATAGGAGAGGGCTCTTCTAACTAATTTAAGCTTGCAATCTATTTATTTCACTGATATTTTCTAGTCATGATACAAGCACAAAATCATAGAATGGTTTGAGTTGGAAGGAACCTTAAAGATCTCATAGTTGTGACTTGCCACCTCCTGACACGGGGAGGGATGCAGCCATATCTAAGCTTTCCTGGAACTCTTCCAGGGATGGAGTATCCACAACTTCTCTGGACAGACTGTTCCAGTTCCCAACACTCTCCCAGTAAGGAATTTCTTCCTATTACCTAATCTAAACCTACCCTCTTTCAGTTTAAAACCATTCCCCCTTGTCCTGTCACTATGTGCCCTTGTAAAAAGTCCCTCCACAGCTCTCTTGTAGGTCCCCTTTAGGTGCTGGAAGGCTCCTATAGTTTCTCTGTGGTGCCTTCTCTTCTCCAGGCTGAACAATCCCAGCTCTCTCAGCCTCTCATAGGAGAGCTGTTCCAGCTCTCTCACCATCTTCGTGGCCCTCCTCTGGACTTGATCCAACAGGTCCAGGTGCTTCTTATGGTGGGGGCCTCAGAGCTGGATGCAGTATTTCAAGTGGGGTCTCCTGAGAGAAGAGGGGAAGAATCACCTTCCTTGATCATCTGGTCACACTTCTTCTGATACAGCCCAGGATATGATTGGCTTTCTGGGCTGAAAGGTCCCATTGCCAGGTCAAGTAAGCTTCCCATCCACTAATGCCCCAATTCTTATTCCTCAGGGCTGCTTTCACTCACTGACCAGCTTGGAATTGCCCTGAACCAGGTGCAAGACTTAAACCTGGCCTTGTTGAATTTCACAGGGCTCACATAGGGCCACCTCTCAAGCCTGTCCAGGTCCCTCTGTGTGGCATCCCTTTCATCCAGTGTGTCAGCTGCACCACACAGCTGGGTGTTGTCAGCAGGCTTGCTGAGGGTGTGTTTGATCTCACTGTCCTTGTCACCAGCAAGGATGCTGGGCAGCGCTGGTGCCAAGGCCAAGCCCTGGGAAATGCCACTATTCACTGGTCTCCACCTGGACACTGAGCTGTTGACCACAACTCTTTGAGTGTGGCCATCCAGCCAATTCCCTATCCACCAAGGGGTCCAACCATCAAATCCATGTATCTCATACTATTTCTGTAACTATTAGATTGTTGAATAAAATTCTGACCTAGAGGCTGTGAAAGTCAGTGAAGAATCTCACATTACTTCAGTAGGCAGTGGAACACATTGTGATTTACCTAGCACCTATCAGGGCTATTACCCGTTATCTGATCTATTGGCTGTGACAGGGGTTTGGCAGTGATGATGTGGGAATGTATCTGTTTTCTTTTTATTTATGAGTTGACTCCATCAGAGTTTAAACCTTGACCACATAAAATGAGCTTCAGCAGCTGTTTTTCAAGGGTATAAAGACACTCCATAATAACCTTAAAGACCACTGGAATTATGAAGATTTAAAGATAAATTTCTAGATAGTGTCCATTTGCTTGTGATAGACTTGCAATAATGAAGCATAATGACTCTGTAACTACAAAAAACTTCCCTAGGAGTCTTAACTTCTTTCAGGTTTCTCAGTCTTTTCACAAATAGCACTACAACAATCTCCCAAATTCTGAATGTCTACATTTACTAAGTTTTCATTTTGAAAGAGAACCGCTTCTTGCACTACTCTTCTGAGCTGTTTATCACAATCCAAGCCAGAGCAAACCTTCCAATATAGCAATTTTATTTATTCTGGCAAACTCATACTCTCCTGCTACAATTTTAAATGAAGCATGAGGATTGCTGGGGTTATCATGTCTCTTTCACTGAAATGGCTGCTACCAGAACAGGTTGTAGCTTTTTGAATCATTTTATCTGTAGCACTAATAGCATTAGCTACAGCCATACAGGTCACAAGTCAGCACCTTCCGTGATTTCTCTAGAGCCACTCGATGGTAATGATAGTCACAATAAGTGAGTTACCAAAGTGAGCTAGTATCTTCAAAGCCATCTCAATTCTATCAGGGATGGGGACACTTTTTTAAGGTTTATAAGTTACAATTCAATTTTCGAAGTACAAAATGGACTAAGTCTTCCATTACTGAGAACAAAACCTGACAGTGTGTTCCACAAAATAGCTGACAACTTCCAGCCTAAAAGATAGAAAAATAAAGTTTTAGGCATGTTCAGAACTTATATAAAGAGATGGACAGTATCCTGGAGTTATAGATAATAACATTGCTACTACAGACAACTTTGAAAATAGCATCATTTAAAGCACTAAGTGCATTCTCCATGACAGTCACACAACACAGAATAGGCATTATAAGAAAAACTAATGGTGAAGGTCATAAGTATTATTGGTCACCACATACATAACTCAAACATTTTCAAAATAGTTCATTCCTTCATATCATTGATTTTGGACATGTGTTTAATAGCCATCAGTTTTCAATACGTGGCAGTATTTAAAGTTTTGTATTTCCCAAGGGTTTTAAATACCTATGTTGGTATGGTTCCTCAGAGAACATTTCATAAAGAAATGGAGTAAAAATTATGCTGAAGACTGCGAACAAATTGTCTGCTGTCTTTGAAGACTAATTCCTCTGAGTTCATTGTGCATATTTTGCACAGTGCTCCTCTGGACCCTAACTTTTCCTGGAATATTAAGTGGGTTACCACTTCTTTTATGGGCAGAAATTCAAGCAAGCATACTAGAGAAAATAAAAGGGGGGGTTGCATCTGTTTGAACTATTATCAGTAATATTACCCAGTAATTTGTTTTCATATCTTTAGTCAGCCTTTCTTGAAGGGGCCTTCAGTGACACCATGGTAAGGCTCAGGTCTCTTTCTACTAAAACATTTACCTGTAGCATGGATTATGTTCAGGTTGCTTTCGGGTTTTTTAACGCCAAACGTGAGTGGGCAAGGCCAGCTTCTCAGGCTCTTTAAAAACCAGTTAGGACCTAAACTTTAAAAGTTTAAGCTTTTCTTATACTTTTTAACTGTTATTTTGTCTCATTGCTATTTGAAGAGAAGGCAATGAATCCTCTCTGTTAAATAGTTAATGTGCAGTAATGGAACATATTCCAAAAGTTTCAAGAGTTCATTCACAGCTAATGGCAGAGAAAGCACAAGCAGAGAGAAATTAATCTGTTAAGATGTAATACTGAGAGAAAAAATTATCATTATAGATTATAAAATTAAAATAATATATTATTATAAAACATCCTGTCCAAGTTAAGTATCTCATAACTTCACTCCAGCTGAAGCTGTATCCATTCTAATCACAGCAGAGTTATCTGCAATTTGTCAGAGTGAAACAGTTTCACCAGGAAGCAAGTGTAGGAGGTATTTCAGGATGGAGGAAGTGTTGATGTACGACACTGCTATATTTTGCCATAGGCTCTGTCTTACATAAAGGATTGGGAATACCATTTCTGGGTTCAGGTGCTTGTGTTCAGCTCTCCATTGCCCCTAAGACCACCATACCTTCCTGCTCTATTTTCAGACTGAACAAGTCAGCCAGGGAGATTACTATAGTGAATCCTGAGTTTTCTTGTCACAGAATCATAGAATGGTTTGGGTTGTAAGGGACCTTAAAGATCATCTGGTTCCAACTTCCCTGCCACGAGCAGGAAGACCTTCCACGAGATCAGGTTGCTCAGAGCCCCATCCAGCCTGGCCTTAAACACTCCCAGGGATGGGACATCCACAACTTCTCTAACCAGCCTGTTCCAGTGTCTCACCACTCTGATAGTAAAAATTTCTTCGTAATATCTAATCTTGACCTACCTTGTTTCAGTTAAAGCCATCCACCCTTGTCCTATTCCTATATGCCCTTGTGAAAAGTCCCTCTCCAGCTTTCTTGTAGGGTACCTTCAGGTGCCTCCTTCTGTGAACCAATTTATTCAAACACCTTTAGCTCAAACAAAAAGATTCTGCAAGTAGTACATATACAGCTCAAATGCATATGGTAATTATTTATTACCAAACATGAACAAATGACAACTGAGATTTTATGAGCTACTGTGCTAAGCATTAGTATTCTCACCACCTCCAAGAGGACTCGCAAGGGCTTTCTGCTGCTCAGGCAGGTGTCAGTCAGGAGGATGGCCAGGTTCCACTTCTTATGGAATCAAATAATTGACATTGCTGAGTTGCCATCTTCAACAACCTCTGTTTTGTCTCCTTCAGCATTTCATACCGCTCCAATCTACTATTTTGGTCTGCTGAATTCTTGAGCTACTTGCGGTAACCCCCATACCAACCCTACATGTTTGAAATGTAACCTTTCTTATGGCTCTGCAGAGAGTTACACAGCTTCCTTCTGTCTTAAAAACATCCTTAGATGTCCAAGCCAAGGCCGGGCTCCACTGGCGTGAGGGCCATGAGTGCTTAGATGATTAAGGTGAGTATAGTGAAGGATCTTGCACAGAGCAGGTTACACCCTACAGCACAGATACAATCAGACCTTTAGATTAATTTTTAGAAGAGTCAGAATTTCACCTGTGGAACAGAGAATTGCATCACCATATCTTTGTTCTCACTCCTGACCAAAGGACCTTAACAGCAATAATAAGTATTGGCAATGAAAGACAAAGCACTTAAACATCTCTGCTTCTAGAAGAACACAGTGTACATTTCTAGTCTTGAATGGTGATACATTCTGAGAAATTTTGACTCCAAGTAAATTTTTTTAATATCCAAATCCAGTTTTAATATCCAATATCTTCTCTTCAGGACGCTTTGTTCATCTGCACATTTAAATAACTTCTGTTTCTTTCATATATTCTGCTGTAGCTAGTGAAAACTGTTTTCTGAAAAGATTAGAAAACAGTTACTGTAATCTCTATGCATCAGTGCACAAAACAAAAGAAAGAACATGCAAATTTGGGATGAGGGAAGGACCTAAAAGAAATTATGACATCAGTCTCTTCTGTGGTATTTAGCAGTAATTCACTATTCATCAGTTCTTAGGCTAGATCTGTTCCTGCACTTTTAAAATATGGAGTAGTTTACTAAATAGATTATGTATGAAGACATCTGGAAATATTGAGATCTTTCTGATGTTTAGGAAAAATGCAGCCTCCGTCTTCACAGGTTCTTCTGCAGAAAATTTAATCAGAAGTGCAAGTCACTGCATTTCTTGGAAAAATACGTGGCATGTTTCTGTACATCTGAATGCAGAGCGAAAACAACGTGAGGGTGATCTAGCACAAGGTAGGTCTACTGTGCAGGTAGAGCTAGTACAAACAAATTTATTTATGTGAAGATTCTTCTCCCTAATGGCTCATAGCCTGCTCATCTGTGTTCCCTGCCCTGCCCACCTACAGCTCTGAATTTGTGACAGTTATCCAAGAACACAAGATTTATAACTTTTGTTACTATTTTTCAATTCTTGTGTTTATATGCAAGAAAATTCTATGCACATTTTTTGACAGAACTTAAATCTGCAATATACTGCAGAAGTGAGGAACAGGGGCTCTCATTGTTTGTGTTAACCTTTTAAAAAATTAAAATATCAGAACTTTTCTTATGACAAAGTATGAAAGAGGAAGAACACTTTTTGCTGTACAGCACACAGTTCAAACATTTCATCAGTAATGTCCTTCTCTTTCAATGTTAGGTCATGAAACATATTTCAGCATGAATTTTTTATTCGCAAGTTTTTGTTGATCTACTTACTGAAAACCATGCAGCAAAGACTGAGGTAGGGGGAAAGATTTTTCCTCTTTCTTTTCCAAAATGCAGAGAATGTTACTGGTTCTGTAAAAATCCTGTTGGGAACACTGTATTGTTCTGTGGTCCCTAAACTAGACTACATTTTTTCACAAACCCATTCTCAAGGAAATAAAAATTCAATGAAAAATATGAAATTATTATTTTCTTCTTCCATTGTGAATTATTTTTACCTAACATTCTTCCTGCCTGGAATCCTGCTTACCCTACTCTATCATCCCGAAAATAACACAGTGACACACATATCCCCTCAAACAAAGATCTGAGGATGAACCTTGCCACATGTATTTTTCAGGAATATAAACACTCACAGAAAGCTCTCTCTAATTCTGTGTAACAGCAACAAAGCTATTTTCATTAGCCTTATCAAGAATTGGGTTATGTCTGTTGTCTTTTCCAGAACCAAAAAAGGAAACATTTTCTAATATAGGCAAATTTTTATCACAAATTATGACTTTCAGTATCCCTCATAGACAAAGGAATAGCTGAGGTAAGACCAAGTGAAGTCCTGGAAAGAAATGCAGACAACTACCCTAGAAACTCCCTCACACATATTTGATAATACTTCAGATTTGGTAATGTTTCTGTCTCAAGTCTTTATATTTTATGGGGGGAAAAAAAAGACTTTTACTTAATGGCTGTGATATGGTGCTGAGCATCACGGAGCTAAGTAATATAAAATGCATTAGTTGATAAGGATATGTTATTGTGGTTTTGTACCTTCTGGGGAGTTTTCACAATTATTTTCAATAGAGAAAAGGGATGTCCATGCCAGAAACAACTGTATAATTTCTTTCCATCCAGAAAAAAAGGACAGAACTGTACAGGCTACAACTGTATAATTTCTTTCCATCCAGAAAAAAAAAGGACAGAACTGTACAGGCAACCACAGAGCTGTCAATTCTTGAAGAGATCACATAGAGTTCATATCTAGTGGTGGATCCAAGAAGGTTGTTCAGAAATTAGAGAGTGTCCAGCAGAGTGACCAGATAGTAGGCCTTGAGGGAGCTGGATTTTTTCGTTTGGAGACAATGTAGATGAGGAAGTGGAGTGGTGTTTCTAGTTGCTTGGGGGAGCATTACAAAGAAAATTGATGTAAACTCTCCTGAAAATCGATTCTAATATTAGCATAGGCCAGAACAATTGACAGTGCCCATAAGTTGCAATTTGAGAGAAGCAGATTGGATATTAGGAGCATCTTCATTGCAGGACTGGAACAGGCTGTCAATATGGCTTTAAAAATCTGTCCTTAGAAATTCTCAGACAAGGCTAGAAAAAACCACACCTGACTTTGCCTGGACTGGGTCTAGTCCTGATTCACACTGGAAGCTGGACTCAATGACGTGATGCCAGATGTCCCTTCCAACCAACATTTCTATGAGAACAAATACGTTAGAAACGCAATATATGCCTGGTATGCTCCCAAGTTTTTTAAATAGTATCTGGTATGAGTCATAATGCCTTTTACAAGCCTTTGTAGAAATTCTGCTTCAAGCACAAGATGGTGTCCACTCCGGTCAAGGTGAGGAAGCACAGCAAGTTCAGAAGACTGGAATACTTCCAGCTTTGTCTCTAAGGATCTGCTTTAAAAGACCATTCCATTTAAACAGAGACCCATCATAGATGGTATTATATATTATAACTAACCAGCCTGGCTTTTTAGTGGAGAAAAGAAGGGAGCTGTGAAAGGTTTCTGCTCTGTGAGTGAGGAGTGACCTCTAAGGAACAGAGCTCAATATAACTTGGTCTTTCCCTTTCTGATTTATGGCTTTTCTACAGTGAGAGAAATCTACAGTCATTAGCAAGACTGCCATCACTGCTTGCAAAGATCAGTTGCTCTGTTCACTGAACTATGCTTTTTTTAATCCACAGAGGTTATTTTCATTATTAAGAAGAAACTGGCAACTAATGAGTTATCTGTAACATTTCTCTTTCTAAGTTCTAAGAGGTTTTGATATGTGTTTTAAATCAGGTTCCCTGAGCTGTAATGTATTTTCTGTCTCACTGAAAGCCCAACCTTCAACACAGTCAAAACCTAAGCAGAAAGTGTCAAAGAACATGATCATGATTTATTTCCAGCATATCAAGACTTGACAAGTATTAAAAACTTACTAAAATAAGATGACTGTGGTAAGAGCCACCTAACAATACCACATGATCCATTTACAAGTAGAATCTTAAAAGCAGAGGAAAAAAGGAGAAAATTGCAAATGAAAATATTGGACAGATGGATATATATGGAAATCTCATTTCAGACATTCTTAGTCATAGCAAAACCATGAAATGCAGTCTTTGAGTAGAAAAAGGTTGTCAGAGAAAGTCTCTTTCCATTTTGAGCAGCAAAATTATTTTTGAGGAGAGGAGCAAATTATTCATAGCACGAACAGCACTTTAAAATAAAATAAAATAAAATAAAATAAGACTCTAAAACATGTTTTCACAGTCAAGTAGATAATTTCAGAAATATACCCAAAAAGTAGAAGACCATGACAATTTCTGACAAGTGAATTTCCTTCCTCTGCCCAGCTAGTAATGACATCCATCTTTGTCATCTTCAGTTCACTCCTCCAGCTTGGTCACAGATTAAAAAACATGTTTTCTCACCCTGCCTATCCCTAGTGACACACTCTACCTCCTGACTGATTTTGTTGTTGTTTTTGATACCCATCCACCTTCTTTTATTTAGCAATTGTCACTCTATGTGTAACATACCACACCTGCTCCTCTTAAAAGCTCCTAGACCACTTCTTCTTTTCAAGCACCTTTGCTACTTATTTCCACTTACTGCCTCACTAGCTGTGGTGTTTTCTCACTCCCGAGCTCATGATCACTCCAGCTGCCTTCCCCTCTGCTGAAGCTGACCTGGAACATGCTCTAACACCTTCTCCAGCTCCTGGCCAAACTTCACAGCTGATTATCTTCCCCTACCCTCTTTCTGTCTGTCAGTGTCCTGAAGACCACTGGCATCTCAGCTTCCCTGTCCACTCCTCATTGTTCCTTGCTGCTCTTTCAGTGCATATTCCAAAGGGTTCTTTTCCACCAACCAACAGTAATTTCTGTTACAAGCAGCCACTGGGTGCTTGCATGTTCTTTTAAACAATGATCTTTACTTTCTTTTTTTTTTTTTGGTCATAATGTGGCATTGTTTTTTAATTGGTTAATCTAGATTGGAAAAACTAGTCACGGTAACAACAGGGGTAACTTTGCAATGAACGACACATTTTGCCTCAGCCACCAATTTTATCTCTTGTATTCTGCCACAGAATAATGCTCAGCCAGTGGCTTTCATCCTGTTTTCGTTGTTTGCTCTTTAATATTCTCTGCATCATGAGTAGCATCTCTCAGTTTATTCATTTCTCTAGCTGCATCCTGGCCATAAGCAGAAGCTATGTGCTTATCTGAACTTGATGTAGATAAGAACAGAAAGTCATTCTTCTTCTTAGGAACTGTTTTGTTTTCTGTTCTCCAGTGTATTGATGGGAGCAGTGACATGCATAGACATCCCCACCCATACAGCGGGAGACTACTGAGATCCTGCTGTAGATGTATTTGTACGGTCACGTATCTTTCTGTCAACAAGCTGATGATTCTTGGCATGTACCAGCTGCTGTGTACCAGATATCTTTCTAGTGTCCCTCATTAAGAGATATAGGACTGTATGGTCCAGCTGGCAGACACCAGGCTGAATCCTGGATGCAGACTAGTTCTGTCTGCAGCAAGTATATGGAAGGGATGGCAGGTGTGCTGCACCAGAGATACCCTTGATGACAGTAGCAAAAAGTCATTTTTTGGTCTGCAGCCATATGGACGATCCTTTGTAAACGCCTTGTTACTCCTGCTGTAGCAGGAGTGTCCAGAAGTTTGGTCTCCCTGTAAAAGGAGTAGCCTTCTGTAGCTGTGAACCAGGATATAGGAAAACTTTACATGGCTTCTTGAAGCCAGGATCAGATTTAAACTGGGCCATATCCTGGAAAGAATTGAATTAGTCTTCAGGATGGTCCAGGTAATTTAGTACTTGTTCTTCATTCTGCTACTTCCATGAGGAGTGGGATAGGGAGAGAATTTTTTTGCCCTAGAGACAGAAGGGGTTATCTTGCCTGCAACAGGGAATTTGCAGCTTCAGTTCAAGGCATGTGGTGTACTTTGTGCCACATTCACTTATTGTCCCAGGTGGTGTCATCAGCCACTGATACAAAGCTCTTGCCATGGCAGACAGGAGGAGGTTCCCTGGGGCTGTGGCAGTGCAGTCACACTGACGTCCGTCAAGAAGAGTGTGGCCCTGCAGATGTGCTGGGACTAGCAAGTACAGAATGAGGAAATACCAGCACACAAAGGAGAAATAGATGAAATAATATTTCAATGAAGAGTAATAAAGACAAACATTATTCCATTTTCTTCTGATTTTTTCATAGGTTTTTATGGTGTGCTTTCTGTTCAGTGGTTTTATGAGCAGTCCTCAAAGACTTTTATAATACTCTTTTTTTTCCAGTGTGGGTGGATCTATTTCCACATTGTTTTGAATGTTTCTTTTTAATCACATGCTGTTTAGCTGTGCATGGAGTTTAAGCTCTGTGCAAATCCTTCAGATATACCAGAAAAACTTGTTTGTTTAAAGTGAAAACCCTGAGAATGCTGCAAGGCGGAAATCTCACTGGAATGAGGTATTTGTTTTGGATTTCTTGTAGTGCTGAGGAAAACAGCCCCAGTTCTTGTCTGCAAACAGAAAATGGGGAATGAATGCCCTGGGACTTTTATCTTTCAAACACTAGCATCTCATGTTGATTGTAAAGACACCTTGGACTCCAGAAGAAGGGTAGAGTTGAGAAACAAAAGTGAACAGAAGACAGAAGAGAAAAATGAACACTACAAACTCCTTGTCATTCACTATCAACTTTGCATTTCTACCAAGCAGATAGTACCCTATAGGCACACAGAAGCTGTTTCCAATACCTTGCATCTGGGCTGGTTCCAGACTAGCTTTGTTCTTGTGGGCCAATTTGAGAGCTGATTCAGGTACTGTGACTGGGATATTGCCATTTCAGAAGTCAGGAGATGCTGGGCACAGAGACCACATATAAAAAAATCTTCAGTCACTGGTGTTGGGCTTGCTGAAATAAAAAGAGAGGATGCTGAGATAAAAATTTAATGCAGAAGAACCATGGTTGTTGCCTTCAGTATGGTCAGGATTTAATTTTGTCTGAAATGGTTGTGTGCACATTAGAGAAATAGCACCAAAAAACCCGCACACAGAAACTGAGCTTGCTGTTTGTTGTTAGGATGCTGATATACACCTTAAAGTATAGAAGGGATACAAATCCATTACAAAAATACGCCCAGTAGTTGCTCTTCTCCATCAATTCATTCCTTGGCATGTAACACTCATTTACATGCACACGTGGAAATCCTAAGTGGGTAGTGCTGACTACAAAGGGTTAGAGCAGGCTGAAACAAGGTGAGGGAAGAGTGATGCAAGGTACATCATGCCAGAACAACAGTGATGATGACTGCCGGGTTGTCTGTCAATAACTAGCTGCCCTTTTCTCTTGGGGGGCATCCTGATGTATCCTGGACCCTCCCTGGCACACATCTCCCAAGTTTTTCATGGTTAGCCTGTGTCTATTTGACTTTTCCTTTCCAGTGTTTCCAAAGGTAAGAATTCATGTCTAGCAAAAAAAGTATTTTTTCAGTTTTGTTGCACTTTCTATAATAATATTGCCAATAACTTGATCTTCCCCCAAAATTTCTTCTCTGTGAAGCTGCTTTTTAACTCTTCTAATGTCAGAGATTAAAAATTCTGTAGAGAATGTTTAATCAATATAAAGTTATTGAATCTTACTGTTTTTTTCTGTGTGAACATCCATGTGTCTTTCATGTATTTTTTTTGAAGAATGAATTATGTTATTTTCTGAAGTAGTCAAAAGTATCAAAGCCTTAAGCATTCTGATTCTAAAGTCACAGAAGTAGAGCAGCTGATCTATAAAGCAATACTTGCCTTTTTCCCTCTTGGCTCTTGCTGTTTGCTGTTAACTGGCAGGTTTTCCAAATCAATTTTGAAAAGAAGATAAGACAGGACCTATTAAAAGATAATATTAAATATCCTGCACTTTAGTTTTCATAGTTTTTCAGGGAGAAGAAAAAAGGATAACTAGATTCCCTTGCTTGAGGCCAGACATGTTTTCCTTTTCCTGGGATTTCTGAAAGAATAGACAATACAGCCTTAATTCTGCACCTCTCTCAATGGACTTGAAATTTTACAGTGATACTGATTGTAAGGAGAGAAAGTGAGAAAGCAGCCTGGTATACTTCAGCAGCTGTCTCATTTCTGGTTCCTCTCCTTGAGGAACTTACTCTGTGTTGGCAAGGGGTTATGGGATCTTAATGTTGGTACCTCAAAGATAACATGAGCTATAAAAGATAGGTTAAATTAGACAGGATCAAATTAGCTAGGACCATATCAACAGACCAGGGTAGATTAAATTGTATAAACAAGGAGAGATTACACTAGGAGTACTGGATTAGGTGGACTAGATAGCTCTGAGAGAGCTACTTCTGAGTATTTTGAGGGATATTCAAGAGTTCTTAAAAAGTTAACAGAAAGAAATCCTTCCCTCTGAGTTGCTAAGGTGATTCAGCCATGACAAAGACTAATGAAATTCTGGAATATGCAAGGGGATGCGTTTTCAGTAAAGAGAGGCTGTTAATGAAACTGCAGAAAGGTCCAATGAAACCTCATTGAAAATATGGGTATTAGGAATTTAAAAAAAATAACTTGGTCTGGAAAAATAATATGGAGAAGAGGGAAATCCTAAGTCTTGTTTATTAGAAGATAGAATTGCCTTTTGGTCACCATAGTAGGGGAAATAAATATCAACCTGCAGAATAATGCATCAGGATCTTTTAAGAAAAAGATATATATGATAGCAACATAGAGGTTGTCTTAGGTCACCTTGGAGACACCTGGAGCCTAAGACTCTCGATATATTTGATTTAAAAAAAAACCCAACAACTTATTTTTCCATAGTCTCATAGTTTTAAAACATCATATGCTGAAATATCAAGAAAAGTTGCTGGAGGAGGGAATCAGGATTTAGCCCAGGTTAAACAGAAGATACTCAACACCTTGCACAGTTAGACACATTATCATGATCTAGGACGAGTCAAAGCTAGGTTATTTTCTTACATTTTGTCTGAATTTCATAGGTTTATTTGGCATTTTGGACATTTTCATCAGTCATACTCTTAAATAAAATAATGTCATTTTTTGTCAATGTACTATGGCTGAACATTTCCCTGCACTTAGTTTCCTTGGTTCAGTGATTTTAATGAATTTTTCTAATGAAGAAAAATTACAGAACAAAGCTGGCAGAAATAAGGTCGATAAATACATTATACCAGCCATGAGTGCTTGCATTTTTTTATCAACCTTGTTATGAGCAAGGGTTAACACACGAATCTCAGTGCACCATGTGCTCACTGAAATCTAAATGAATCCTTGGAAGCTGACACTTCCATGGCTGCTGATGTTGGCAGTAATGTACTTTATGTTAGTTTGCTCCTGCTACAGACCTTGATTCACAGACATAAAGAGAGACAAACTGATTTCCCTCCCTCCCTCCCTTCCTTCCTCCCTCCCACTGATCTCCCATTCCTGTCTTTGTGCTGCCTGGTCCTGTTAGACACTGTTTGCAACAGGGCCTCAGGCCTATGTATGTGGAGAGGAACCATTTACACTTTGAAAAAGCAGCTTCTTAATTTTAAACTTTGTGAATTGCAGAGGGAGCCTTTAGTAGTCTCTAACTGCCTCTATCTCTGCGTGTAGCCGCATTGCTGTTTTCTTTTGGTCCGTGGTATGCATAGAGGCCGAGTTTAACTGCTTTACAGGAAAGAAAGTAGTTCTAGTTTTTGGGTAGTTTCATCATAAAGAAGGGACATGAGATCATTTGTTTCTTTTGTCCAGCCTTCATTTTAATAAAAATGGGTTAGCTAAGCCATTGTTTGAACTTTTCTGACTTATTTAAGGAGGTTTGTTTTAAATATATATAAGATTCCTTCCTTCCTTCCTTTCCTTCCTTCCTTCCTTCCTTTCCTTCCTTCCTTCCTTCCTTTCCTGTAAGTCCAAAAACTGTGGACCAGTGGAAAAATGTTGGCTGGGAAATAGGAGGCATATGGACCACTGCACAGAAAATTAGATCATCAATTTTTAATCCACTGTTAATACAGAGGACAGAATGAACTGTATGTATACACAGAGGACTGAAAGACCATGCATCCAATATTTAGAGTCTCTGGGGTGATACTGAAATGGCTGAATTCTCAGCATCTGAATACCAGATCTCAAAAAAGCACTTAAGCTTTAATTTTTTTTCCCAAAATAATTTAGGCACTGAAATAAAAGTTAGGAGTACAGTTAGGATGTTGTATTGAATCTGGGCCACAGTGTACTTCTTTCCTTTATCCTCAGTATTGCTGAGGGTGACAGGGCAGAAGGCTCTCACTGAGATCTTTTCCAGTTCCATCAAATGCTGGAAGGAACATTGAAAACTACTATAGAAACATTTCCCATTAGTCTCTGTTTGAGGATAAAATTGAGGAAGGACAGACAGGGAAGGATAAAAGAGAAAAATAACAATCACAGGGCTGGTGCCTTTGCAAGCTGAATGTGAGGCATGTATAAAAGGATGCTTGCAATGCCTGTAATCAAACTAAATACAAAATGTCAGAGGAAAAGCTATTTGCTACTCTACAGACTAAAAGAGTTTCTTCTTTTATTCATGTGTGTGTAATGGCAGTAATAATAATTTGACACACATTATGGCAAGGACTCTGTCTCCATTATTTTCACATCATATCTGCTGCTGAATAAAGAATTTAGCATCCTTATCCTATAGTTCCTGTTGACATTAGACAGAGGACAGGAAATCTGCTTCCCTAGGTTCCCCCTTTCTGGCTGGGGTCCCTTCACCTTGCTGTGAGCACCCCCCCTTGATAACCCTTCTGATGGAGTGAGAGAGGAACTGCACTTCTGGGATCCAGGACCAAGATTCATTTATTGTCTCTTTCACAAGCGCTGGGTAACAACGACTCCTCCATGGAACTGCCTTTTTTTTTTTATTTTAAAGAATATTCAACCCTTGCAGGGACCTAGCCCCAAGTTTGTAACTTTTGCTTTAAGGATCTCACGGCTTGCAGAGATTATAACTTCTGTTCTGTTAATCATACGGATATTTGTCATACTGATATGGCAGACAAGAGTGTGTTCTTTATGCCCCAGTCAGGTAAAGTTTTATCTTTGATTTATGAGAAAGTCATAGAGTAAAGATACATCCTAAATCTATTCCTCAGCTTTATCTTGGCCCAGCATATGGCAGTATACTTTTAGATAGGTTAATCAAAATTCCTCAGGCATTTTAACCTGTCTAATAACAAAATCATTAATCTTGTGTCTGTAAGATACTCTGCAGATCTGTTATCACCAGGCACACATCAGCTGTATGACTGCCTGCACTTAGTAAGCAACAACAGTGCATGAATTTTGTTCGCAAGATTTTTTTTCCAGACATATATTCATCTCATCTGATCTATGTTTCTTGCTGAGATTTCCCAGTGCTAGGTATTTCA